>NW_027066631.1:0-17779 GCF_032884065.1 Artemia franciscana
CGTAGAGCAAGCGCCACAACAGCTAGTAGGGAATATAAATGACTACCGGGACACTCAAAGAGAAAGCAACCGAGACACAAGGAATGTTCGATTAGCAATCACCATCAACAAAGCACCGGGAAACAAATGACGACCGGGACACAGGGAATATTAATAACGACCAGGACACTCAAAGAGAAATTACAGACCGGGACACCGGAACAAAAGTGACGACCAGGACAATAATAACGACCGGGACAAAAATGACGACCGGGACACCGGGAATAATAATGACGACCGCGACACTCAAAGAGAAATTACAGACTGGGACACCGGGACAAAAATGAGGACCGGGACACAAGGAAACAACAACAACGGGGACGCCAGGGGCACAGGGAGATATATAAATGACGACGGGGACACAGGGAATGTTCGATTAGCAATCACCATCAACAAAGCTCAAGGACAATCATTAGAATAATGAGGTATAGATCTGAATACAGATTGTTTTTCCCATGAACAATTATATGTTGCAAGTTCAAGAGTCAGTGAACATGACAATCTATTTATATGCACAGACAATGGGACAGCCAAGAATGTTGTATATTCGTAAGTTTTACGTAATTAAAAATATATATATATATATATATATATATATATATATATATATATATATATATATATATATATATATATATCTATCTATATTCACAGGTGAGACACAGGGACACAACTACAATGGCGCGTAACTAATATGGCGCGTAACGATCTACGCGCGAGGGGGGCTTGGGGGGGGGGCGAAGCGCCCCCACCAACTACGTGTTGGGGTGGCGCTTCGCGCCACCCCAACAGCTAGTTAATTATAAATCATACTAGTTCTACGTTGCATGGGCAACGTGGGGTGCTGCGGCAACCTTTGTTCGGCTTCGTTGAAAAAAGTGTTGTGACAGCAACACTTTGGTTTTGTTTCTTCAAACAAGGTTTTGTTTGATGTGAAACCTGATGAAACCAGGTTTTGGTTTTGTTTCTTCAACAGCTAGTGTTGTATATTCGCAAGTCTTACGTAGTTCAAAACACATATATAAATCTATCTATATTCATAGGTGGTACACAGGGACACAACTACAATGGCGTGTAACGACTTACGCGCGGGGGGGGCACTAAATGCCCCCTCCAACTAGGTGTTGGGGTGGCGCGAAGCGCCACCCCAACAGCTTGTTAATTATAAATCACACTAGATCTACTTTGCATGGGCAACGTGGGGTGCTGCGCCAACCTTTGGTCGGTTTCGCCGAGTAAAGTGTTGCAATAGCAACACTTTGGTTTTGTTTCTTCGCTTCGATTAAATACATTAGATGTTAATCTGTAAGAATCTTAAAATAAATACTAGGTACGCCAACTCGCAAAAGTTGCAAACCCCAGATTGCAACTAGCAAAAGTTGCAAACCCCTCATCGCTGAAGATGATTGTAGCCTAACAGCTGATTATCACTTACAAGTCCCCTACATGTCTTACCACTGGAACCAAATTGGTCTTACTATCAAATACACCGGAAACACATAATAGGTACATCAACTAGGAAAAGTTGCTAACCCCTCATTGCCGAAGATTATTATGAGCTAAAACAGCTGACTGTTGCTTAAAACTCTCCTATATATGCCACAATTGATATCAGCCTATTTCTGGTTTCAGTGTATACCTTACTACTGAAGTTGTCAACCACTTTAAACTTTAAAACTGCTATATCTTATGAAGGAATTTTTCTACGAAAAAATGGATGACATATACCTTGATCAGCTCATCAAAAGATATGGACTGCCATCGAAAAAAAATCTATCTGTCTTAGTTCAAAAGTTGACTTTTTTGCCGTAGGCCAAGTTTAAGACGTCATCATTTAGAAAGGAGCAAAGGAATTTCTTTAACAATGAGAGAACTTTTGAAGTTTATGCCATTTCTGTATCGGCCTATTTTTGGTTTCAGTGCGTGCCTTATTACTGAAGTTGTCAACCCCTTAAGCTTTCAATCTGGTATATCTCATGAAGGAATTTTTCTACCAAAAAAGGATGACATATACATTGATCAGCTCATCAAGAGCTATCGATTGCCGTCATAAAAAACTAATTTATCTGTCTCAATTCAAAAGTTGACTTTTTTATCGTAGGCCCTGTTTATAACGTCGTTTCTTAGAAGAGAGCAAAGGATAGACTCTAATTTCTTTAATAATGAGAGAAAATTTAAAGTTTAACAGCCACATCTGATACCATTTCTTTACCGCAATCCCCAGTGCGAAAAATCGAATGATAAACTCAGCTGAAATCACGAATAGAAATGGGTAGAAACACAAGCAAAAACCATCCTTTTTGGCCCCAGGTAAGAGTTCTACGAAGCTTTCCAAATGCAAAGTCATATTCATCAATCTGGCCTAAGGTCCACTCTTTTCGTAAAAATCGCAGAGATTAGATCCTTGCCACTTTCTAGGAATAAGCTGAAATTGGGGTGCTAGGGGGGAAAAACACGACAAAACCAAAGTGTTGCTGTCGCAGCACAAATATTGCAAAATTATAACTGTGCCTACACGCATTTAGTTTGCTTTTAATCGCAGAAAACGTTGGTTTATATAGTTCTTTTACCTATCTTTGTTTTCACGTGAGAAATTTTATCAAGGGGGGGGGGTGCAGAGTTAGGCTAAATTTGTTGCCATTATTTCCAAACAAATATAATGAGCATACATTATTCATGAAAACAAAAATATACGTTACGAAAACTGGGAAATACTAGATATTGTCTACTCCAAAACTTTCACGTTCGAAATGTGTTGCAGGGCATTACTACTTTTGCAGTTCCTTCTTTTTCTTAGCATGTTCAATAGTCTATATTTTGGGAATACTGAAAATGGAAGCTCAAAATATTCCAGGAATGGGAACTGAATAAAAGATGAAAAGTTTTTCTGAAATTTTGTAATTTCCTGGAATATTTTTTTCTGAAACTAATTACTATAAAAAAGAAACAAAACTATCCTTGCACAAAAGTAAACTCTTATGGGATTGTATAACATCAGACGTAAAGAATATAGAATAATCTATTCACATTCTTAGAACAAAGTTAAACGCCTTTTCCATATTTTCAGGAAAATTGGACCTTAGAAAAGTGGACCTCAAGTTCCTAGATCAAGATTGTTTTTGTTATTATAAAATCTTTGAATTTGACAAGATTTTTTTTGTAATTATTTTTTTGAATTTCAAAATTTGTCCCAGGCTATAATGAAAAAAGGTCTGGTTGCAATCAAACTCGCAGATCCAAAGAAGTCAGGCACTGGAGCTGTTCTCCTACAAAATAATTCTATATTGTACATATAATCCTATCTATATATATAAAAATAAGTTGTCTGTGTATGTGTGGGTCTTTCGGGTGACGTCATGTTTGTGTGTTCACTGACGTCATGTTTTCAACTGACGAAGTTACAGATCGGGACATTGGGACACAAATGACGACCGGGACATCGGGACACAAACGACGACCGGGACACCGGCACATAGGGAATATAAATGACGACCGGGACACTCAAAGAGAAAGCGACCGGGACACAGGGAATGATCGATTAGCAATCACCATCAACAAAGCACCTGGACACAAATTACGACCAGGACACGGGGAGTATAAATGACGACCAGGACATAAGTAAAAAAAAAAAAACTAAAAAAAACTAAAAAAAGGTAAAAACTACAAAAAAAATTAAAAAGAAAAAAAAATAAAAACTAATAAAAAAAACTAAGAAAGCTAAAAAACTAAAAAAACTAAATAAGAAAAAAAATAAAAAAAGGAAAAAAAAAATGAAAAATAAAGGAGAAAAACAAAACTAAAAAAATAAAGATAAAAAAAAACTAAAAAAAAAGAAAAAAACTAAAAAAAACTAAAAAGAAAAAAAGAGGAAAAATACAAAAATTTATTTCATCATATACCATTTCAAAAACGAATGTATATACAGACCCGGACACCGGGATACAAATGACGACCGGGACACAGGGAATATAAATGACGACCGGGACACAGGGACACAACTACAACGGGACACCGGGGGGCGCAGGGGGATATATAAATGACGACGGGTACACAGGGAATGTTCGATTAGCAATCACCATCAACAAAGCTCAAGGGCAATCATTAGAATCATGAGGTATAACTAAAAAAACTAAAAAAAAGGTAAAAAACTAAAACCTAAAAAAAAGACCAATTCAAAAACGAATGTATATACAGACCGGGACACCGGGACACAAATGACGACCGGGACACAAGGAATATAAACGACGCCCCGGAACCTCAAAGAAAAATCACAGACTGGGACACCGGGACACAAATGACGACCAGGACACAGGGAATATAAATGACGACCGGGACACAGGGACACAACTACAACGGGGACGCTGGGGGCACAGGGGGATATATAAGTAACGACGGCGACACGGGGAATCGTCGATTAGCAATCACCATCAACAAAGCTCAAGGGCAATCATTAGAATCATGAGGTATAGATCTGAATACGGATTGTTTTCCCATAGACTATTATATTTTGGATGTTCAAGAGTTGATAAACCTGACAATCTATTTATATGCACAGACAATGGGACAGCGAAGAATGTTGTATATTCGCAAGTTTTACGTAGTTAAAACATATATATATATATATATATATATATATATATATATATATATATATATATATATATATATATATATATATATATATATATATATATATATATATATATATATATATATCTATATTCACAGGTGGGACATAGGGACACAACTACAATGGCGCGTAACTAATATGGCGCGTAACGACTTATGCGCTCGGGGGGGGCTTGGGGGGGGGCGCGAAGCGCCCCCACCAACTAGGTGTTGGGGTGGCGCGAAGCGCCACCCTAACAGCTAGTATTAAATAAACTGTGCGTATAATAATTCTTACATTTTTTCCATCTAAGCTCATAAACAGCAAAGAAGTAAAAATATTTACAAAATGAAAAGTAATTGTATGCTATTCTTTTTGGTTGAAGGTATTTTCATCAATATCTATATGTCTGTTTACTCCTGATCATCCCTCAGCAAATATTTCTAAATTTTCTTACCAGAAAACGATCTCTATTATTACAGAGAATGCTCCTACAAAACGACCTTGTAACTATAATATCCGATTTCGCCCAGGATAGATATGCCTAATACTCTCTCTTATGTTCAGATAAACAATGAAAACCACAAGATGCAAGAAGACATTGATTGCTATATGCTCACTTTGATGAGGTTCATCCGCATCAGTACTGACAGATATCTAAAACTAAAGGATAAAATATGCTTAGATAATGAGCTCAAATCAGCATACTAATTTATAGAAAAAAGCTGTCTAGCAATGCAGAGTGAAAATCCATCATTAACAGTAGAATTCTGCCCAGTCAGAAACTAGTTAACTATGGTTGAGGTTGTCAAATGAAAAAGGATTACCCTGTCAGACCCAGAAAAAAAAATTTAAATTGCACTTCATAATATCTTTATGCTGTCCATCTCAACAAAAAGTTCATTCACTAATTGTTTTGGCTTGGATGAACAAATCCATTGAGCTATTCATCAGAAACTTTGAAGTTTGTAACCTATCACAGAAGTCTAAACCGAAAAAAATTCTTCCTCCAGCATGAAATGCCCACCCTTAGGATTATGTTGGAGTTGGTCTCTTCCAACTTGACAGTAAATATCTTATGGTCACTGTAGACTATTTCAGTAGCTATGTTGCGATTGATCTACATGAGACCTATGCCTATTCAACTAAAGTACCTGAATGTCTTTAGGAAGTTTTTCCAGACATGGAATTCCTTCAACCATCACCTCAGACAATTGCCTACAGTTCCATTGAGATGTATTGAAAAGTTTTATGAAAAACATGGGGCATAGATAGCTGAATTTCGACCCCACACTGCCCCTTGTCTAATACCCTTTTAGAAAAGGCAAGTCAATATTCCAAAACTATAATAGGGACACACAAAAATTCACAAACGATAAATACCTTGCACTTCTAGAACACAGAGAAATCCTGTTTGATGTCATTGCATCTCCAGTATTGCTCATATGAACAAGAACTTGAGATTTATCCTACATTGTACTACTGAACATCTAAAGCATAGAATAGTATCACAATCTGTATTTATAGATGCAAGAACAGAAGCACAAGAACGACAGAAATCTACTATAATCTCAAAACTAAGCTACAAAAAATTATACCAACAGGGCAGTCTATTAGAATTCCTGAAACAGATGGTACTTGGCGGAAAGCCAGCATCACTGACAAATTGCATAGTTGAGACTCCAAATGACAAACAGCAGAGGTAGAACCAAAAAGAATTGAGACTCTCTGCAGAAGACAATATTAATGTCCCCCTTCGCCCCCCCCCCCAAAAAAAAATTGCATCAGAAGGAAGTGGATAAGAATCCATCAAACTATAAAAGCCATACAAATAATTCCCCATCACCTCCAGTCAAAGAAAATATTGCAACCAAAATCCCAATAACAATAATTCTCAGCCTCACAGGATTACAAATTCTAGAAAAGAGACAACAGCAATTATTGATACAGGGAAATTACAACCAGAGGTAGCAGACAGATTAAACCACCATCAAGACTTAACTCGTGACTTCCCTTTTCAAAAGAAGAAATATGTAATGTCCTGGCTCCTTTGAATGGAGTGCTTTTCATCATTGTGCTGCATTAACTAACTTATTTGTGATATAGTTGCTTTACTTATTTCGTAGTCGCAAATGTCTTAATTGGTTGAGTTATCATAGGAGGGTAAGACCAGAGTTAGGAAAAATAATTTGAAAATAGGAAATGAGTGGTAATTATAGAAGAGCTGCACCATGATGGAACTGCACAGAGATAACAGGCCAAGACTAAAAAGTATGAGTAGTTACTTTCCCGTGAACTTGGTCTTATACCAACCAGAGGTGTTACTCAACCAGAGGTGTGATATAGTTGCTTTACTTATGCTGTAATTATTTCAAGTGTTGTGACCTGGCTTTTAATAAAATGATTAGATGCATCTACATTTAAAGATTATCAGTTTTATTCTTTTCTCTTTATTTTTCATATATCCTAGGGCTCATTCCAGAGTAATAGCTACGTATGTTGAAAAAATGAAGATATTAGACTATTTTATGATTGCACATGGTAAAGAATGTGATTAAAGGCTCTTTTCCTATTTCAAAAGTTTTTTTCGAGGGTAATAGCTACGTATGTTGAAAAAATGAAGATATTAGACAATCTTATGATTGCACATGTTAAAGCATGTGATTAAAGGCTCTTTTCCTATTTCAAAAGTTTTAGTTTTCGAGGGCAATAGCTACGTATGTTGAAAAAATGAAGATATTAGACTATTTTATGATTGCAAATGGTAAAGAATGTGATTAAAGGCTCTTTTCCTATTTCAAAAGTTTTAGTTTTCGAGGGTAATAGCTACGTATGCTGAAAAAATGAAGATATCAGACTATTTTATGATTGCATATGGTAAAGAATGTGATTAAAGGCTCTTTTCCTATTTCAAAAGTTTTAGTTTTCGAGGGTAATAGCTACGTAGGTTGAAAAAATGAAGATATTAGACCATTTTATGATTGCAAATGGTAAAGAATGTGATTAAAGGCTCTTTTCCTATTTCAAAAGTTTTAGTTTTCGAGGGTAATAGCTAGGTATGTCGAAAAAATGAAGATATTAGACTATTTTATGATTGCACATGGTAAAGAATGTGATTAAAGGCTCTTTTCCTATTTCAAAAGTTTTAGTTTTCGAGGGTAATAGCTACATATGCTGAAAAAATGAAGATATTAGACTATTTTATGATTGCACATGGTAAAGAATGTGATTAAAGGCTCTTTTCCTATTTCAAAAGTTTTAGTTTTCGAGGATAATAGCTACGTATGTTGAAAAAATGAAGATATTAGACTATTTTATGATTGCAAATGGTAAAGAATGTGATTAAAGGCTCTTTTCCTATGTCAAAAGTTTTAGTTTTCGAGGGTAATAGCTGCGTATGTTGAAAAAATGAAGATATTAGACTATTTTATGATTGCACATGGTACAGAATGTGATTAAAGGCTCTTTTCCTATTTCAAAAGTTTTAGTTTTCGAGGGTAATAGCTACGTATGTTGAAAAAATGAAGATATTAGACTATTTTATGATTGCAAATGGTAAAGAATGTGATTAAAGGCTCTTTTCCTATTTCAAAAGTTTTAGTTTTCGAGGGTAATAGCTACGTATGTTGAAAAAATGAAGATATTAGACTATTTTATGATTGCAAATGGTAAAGAATGTGATTAAAGGCTCTTTTCCTATTTCAAAAGTTTTAGTTTTCGAGGGTAATAGCTACGTATGTTGAAAAAATGAAGATTTTAGACAATTTTATGATTGCACATGGTAAAGCATGTGATTAAAGGCTCTTTTCCTATTTCAAAAATTTTAGTTTTCGAGGGTAATAGCTACGTATGTTGAAAAAATGAAGATATTAGACTATTTTATGATTGCAAATGGTAAAGAATGTGATTAAAGGCTCTTTTCCTATTTCAAAAGTTTTAGTTTTCGAGGGTGATAGCTACGTATGTTGAAAAAATGAAGATATTAGATTATTTTATGATTGCACATGCTCTTTTCCCATTTCAAAAGTTTTAGTTTTCGAGGGTAATAGCTACGTATGCTGAAAAAATGAAGATGTTAGACTATTTTATGATTGCACATGGTAAAGAATGTGATTAAAGGCTCTTTTCCTATTTCAAAAGTTTTAGTTTTCGAGGGTAATAGCTACGTATGTTTAAAAAAATGAAGATATTAGACTATTTTATGATTGCAAATGGTAAAGAATGTGATTAAAGGCTCTTTTCCTATTTCAAAAGTTTTAGTTTTCGAGGATAATAGCTACGTATGTTGAAAAAATGAAGATATTAGACTATTTTATGATTGAATATGGTAAAGAATGTGATTAAAGGCTCTTTTCCTATTTCAAAAGTTTTAGTTTTCGAGGGTAATAGCTACGTATGTTGAAAAAATGAAGATTTTAGACTATTTTATGATTACAAATGGTAAAGAATGTGATTAAAGGCTCTTTTCCTATTTCAAAAGTTTTAGTTTTCGAGGGTAATAGCTACGTATGTTGAAAAAATGAAGATATTAGACTATTTTATGATTGCAAATGGTAAAGAATGTGATTAAAGGCCCTTTTCCTATTTTAAAAGCTTTAGTTTTCGAGGGTAATAGCTACGTATGTTGTAAAAATGAAGATATTAGACTATTTTGTGATTGCACATGATAAAGAATGTGATTAAAGGCTCTTTTCCTATTTCAAAAGTTTTAGTTTTCGAGGGTAATAGCTACGTATGTTGAAAAAATGAAGATATTAGACAATTTTATGATTGCACATGGTTTAGCATGTGATTAAAGGCTCTTTTTCTATTTCAGAAGTTTTAGTTTTCGAGGGTAATAGCTACGTATGTTGAAAAAATTAAGATATTAGACTATTTTATGATTGCACATGGAAAAGAATGTGATTAAAGGCTCTTTTCCTATTTCAAAAGTTTTAGTTTTCGAGGGTAATAGCTACGTATGTTGAAAAAATTAAGATATTAGACTATTTTATGATTGCACATGGAAAAGAATGTGATTAAAGGCTCTTTTCCTATTTCAAAAGTTTTAGTTTTCGAGGGTAATAGCTACGTATGTTGAAAAATGAAGATATTAGACAATTTTATGATTGCACATGGTAAAGCATGTGATTAAAGGCTCTTTTCCTATTTCATAAGTTTTAGTTTTCGAGGGTAATAGCTACGTATGTTGAAAAAATGAAGATATTAGACTATTTTATGATTGCAAATGGTAAAGAATGTGATTAAAGGCTCTTTTCCTATTTCAAAAGTTTTAGTTTTTGAGGGTAATAGCTACGTATGTTGAAAAAATGAAGATATTAGACTATTTTATGATTGCAAATGGTAAAAAATGTGATTAAAGGCTCTTTTCCTATTTCAAAAGTTTTAGTTTTCGAAGGTAATAGCTAGGTCTGTGGAAAAAATGAAGATATTAGACTATTTTATGATTGCACATGGTAAAGAATGTGATTAAAGGCTCTTTTCCTATTTCAAAAGTTTTAGTTTTCGAGGGTAATAGCTACGTATGTTGAAAAAATGAAGATATTAGACAATTTTATGATTGCACATGGTAAAGCATGTGATTAAAGGCTCTTTTCCTATTTCAAAAGTTTTAGTTTTCGAGGGTAATAGCTACGTATGTTGAAAAAATGAAGATATTAGACTAATTTATCATTGCAAATGGTAAAGAATGTGATTAAAGGCTCTTTTCCTATTTCAAAAGTTTTAGTTTTCGTGGGTAATAGCTACGTATGTTGAAAAAATGAAGATATTAGACTATTTTATGATTGCAAATGGTAAAGAATGTGATTAAAGGCTCTTTTCCTATTTCAAAAGTTTTAGTTTTCGAGGGTAATAGCTACGTATGTTGAAAACATGAAGATATTAGACTATTTTATGATTGCACATGGTAAAGAATGTGATTAAAGGCTCTTTTCCTATTTCAAAAGTTTTAGTTTTCGAGGGTAATAGCTACGTATGCTGAAAAAAAGAAGATATTAGACTATTTTATGATTGCACATGGTAAAGAATGTGATTAAAGGCTCTTTTCCTATTTCAAAAGTTTTAGTTTTCGAGGGTAATAGCTACGTATGTTGAAAAAATGAAGATATTAGACTATTTTATGATTGCAAATGGTAAAGAATGTGATTAAAGGCTCTTTTCCTATTTCAAAAGTTTTAGTTTTCGAGGGTAATAGCTACGTATGTTGAAAAAATGAAGATATTAGACTATTTTATGATTGCACATGGTAAAGAATGTGATTAAAGGCTCTTTTCCTATTTCAAAAGTTTTAGTTTTCGAGGGTAATAGCTACGTATGTTGAAAAAATGAAGATATTAGACAATTTTATGATTGCACATGGTAAAGCATGTGATTAAAGGCTCTTTTCTTATTTCGAAAGTTTTAGTTTTCGAGGGTAATAGCTACGTATGTTGAAAAAATGAAGATATTAGACTATTTTATGATTACAAATGGTAAAGAATATGATTAAAGGCTCTTTTCCTATTTCAAAATTTTTAGTTTTCGTGGGTAATAGCTACGTATGTTGAAAAAATGAAGATATTAGACTATTTTATGATTACAAATGGTAAAGAATTTGATTAAAGGGTCTTTTCCTATTTCAAAAGTTTTAGTTTTCGAGGGTAATAGCTACGTATGTTGAAAAAATGAAGATATTAGACTATTTTATGATTGCACATGGTAAAGAATGTGATTAAAGGCTCTTTTCCTATTTCAAAAGTTTTAGTTTTCGAAGGTAATAGCTACGTAGGCTGAAAAAATGAAGATATTAGACTATTTTATGATTGCACATGGTAAAGAATGTGATTAAAGGCTCTTTTCCTATTTCAAAAGTTTTAGTTTTCGAGGGTAATAGCTACGTATGTTGAAAAAATGAAGATATTAGACTATTTTATGATTGCAAATGGTAAAGAATGTGATTAAAGGCTCTTTTCCTATGTCAAAAGTTTTAGTTTTCGAGGGTAATAGCTACGTATGTTGAAAAAATAATGATATTAGACTATTTTACGATTGCACATGGTAAAGAATGTGATTAAAGGCTCTTTTCCTATTTCAAAAGTTTTAGTTTTCGAGGGTAATAGCTACGTATGTTGAAAAAATGAAGATATTAGACTATTTTATGATTGCAAATGGTAAAGAATGTGATTAGAGGCTCTTTTCCTATTTCAAAAGTTTTAGTTTTCGAGGGTAATAGCTAGGTATGTTGAAAAAATGAAGATATTAGACTATTTTATGATTGCACATTGTAAAGAATGTGATTAAAGGCTCTTTTCCTATTTCAAAAGTTTTAATTTTGGAGGGTAATAGCTACGTATGTTGAAAAAATGAAGATATTAGACTATTTTATGATTGCAAATGGTAAAGAATGTGATTAAAGGCTCTTTTCCTATTTCAAAAGTTTTAGTTTTCGAGGGTAATAGCTACGTATGTTGAAAAAATGAAGATATTAGACTATTTTATGATTGCACATGGTAAAGAATGTGATTAAAGGCTCTTTTCCTATTTCAAAAGTTTTAGTTTTCGAGGGTAATAGCTACGTATGTTGAAAAAATGTAGATATTAGACTATTTTATGATTGCACAGGGTAAAGAATGTGATTAAAGGCTCTTTTCCTATTTCAAAAGTTTTAGTTTTCGAAGGTAATAGCTAGGTCTGTTGAAAAAATGAAGATATTAGACTATTTTATGATTGCAAATGGTAAAGAATGTGATTAAAGGCTCTTTTCCTATTTCAAAAGTTTTAGTTTTCGAGGGTAATTGCTACGTATGTTGAAAAAATGAAGATATTAGACAATTTTATGATTGCACATGGTAAAGAATGTGATTAAAGGCTCTTTTCCTATTTCAAAAGTTTTAGTTTTCGAGGGTAATAGCTACGTATGTTGAAAAAATGAAGATATTAGACTATTTTATGATTTCAAATGGTAAAGAATGTGATTAAAGGCTCTTTTCCTATTTCAAAAGTTTTAGTTTTCGAGGGTAATAGCTAGGTCTGTTGAAAAAATGAAGATATTAGTATATTTTATGATTGCACATGGTAAAGAATGTGATTAAAGGCTCTTTTCCTATTTGAAAAGTTTTAGTTTTCGAGGGTAATAGCTACGTATGTTGAAAAAATGAAGATATTCGACTATTTTATGATTGCAAATGGTAAAGAATGTGATTAAAGGCTCTTTTCCTATTTCAAAAGTTTTAGTTTTGAGGGTAATAGCTTTGTCTGTGGAAAAAATTAGGATATTAGACAATTTTATGATTGCACATGGTAAAGAATGTGATTAAAGGCTCTTTTCCTATATCAAAAGTTTTAGTTTTCGAGGGTAATAGCTACGTATGTTGAAAAAATGAAGATATTAGACTATTTCATGATTGCACATGGTAAAGAATGTGATTAAAGGCTCTTTTCCTATGTAAAAAGTTTTAGTTTTCGAGGGTAATTGCTTTGTCTGTGGAAAAAATGAAGATATTAGACAATTTTATGATTGCACATGAACAAGAATGTGATTAAAGGCTCTTTTCCTATTTCAAAAGTTTAAGTTTTCGAGGGTAATAGCTACGTATGTTGAAAAAATGAAGATATCAGACTATTTTATGATTGCAAATGGTAAAGAATGTAATTAAAGGCTCTTTTCCTATGTCAAAAGTTTTAGTTTTCGAAGATAATAGCTACGTATGTTGAAAAAATGAAGATATTAGACTATTTTATCATTGCAAATGGTAAAGAATGTGATTAAAGGCTCTTTTCCTATTTCAAAAGTTTTAGTTTTCGAGGGTAATAGCTTTGTCTGTGGAAAAAATGAAGATATTAGACTATTTTATGATTGAAAATGGTAAAGAATGTGATTAAAGGCTCTTTTCCTATGTCAAAAGTTTTAGTTTTCAAGGGTAATAGCTACGTATGTTGAAAAAAAGAAGATATTAGACTATTTTATGATTGCAAATGGTAAAGAATGTGATTAAAGGCTCTTTTCCTACGTATGTTGAAAAAATGAAGATATTAGACTATTTTATGATTGCAAATGGTAAAGAATGTGATTAAAAGCTCTTTTCCTATTTCAATAGTTTTAGTTTTCGAGGGTAATAGCTACGTATGCTGAAAAAATGAAGATATTAGACTATTTTATGATTGCACATGGTAAAGAATGTGATTAAAGGCTCTTTTCCTATTTCAAAAGTTTTAGTTTTCGAGGGTAATAGCTACGTATGTTGAAAAAATGAAGATATTAGACTATTTTATGATTGCACATGGTAAAAAATGTGATTAAAGGCTCTGTTCCTATTTCAAAAGTTTTAGTTTTCGAGGGTAATAGCTACGTATGTTGAAAAAATGAAGATATTAGAATATTTTATGATTGCAAATGGTAAAGAATGTGATTAAAGGCTATTTTCCTATTTCAAAAGTTCTAGTTTTCAAGGGTAATAGCTACGTATGTTGAAAAAATGAAGATATTAGACTATTTTATGATTGCAAAAGGTAAAGAATGTGATTAAAGGCTCTTTTCCTATTTCAAAAGTTTTAGTTTTCGAGGGTAATAGCTACGTATGTTGAAAAAATGAAGATATTAGACTATTTTATGATTGCACATGGTAAAGAATGTGATTAAAGGCTCTTTTCCTATTTCAAAAGTTTTAGTTTTCGAGGGTAATAGCTACGTATGTTGAAAAAATTAAGATATTAGACAATTTTATGATTGCACATGGTAAAGCATGTGATTAAAGGCTCTTTTCCTATTTCAAAAGTTTTAGTTTTCGAGGGTAATAGCTACGTATGTTGAAAAAATGAAGATGTTAGACTATTTTATGATTGCAAATGGTAAAGAATAAGATTAAAGGCTCTTTTCCTATTTCAAAAGTTTTAGTTTTCGAGGGTAATAGCTACGTATGTTGACAAAATGAAGATATTAGACTATTTTATGATTGCACATGGTAAAGAATGTGATTAAAGGCTCTTTTCCTATTTCAAAAGTTTTAGTTTTCGAGGGTAATAGCTACGTATGTTGAAAAAATGAAGATATTAGACAATTTTATGATTGCACATGGTAAAGCATGTGATTAAAGGCTCTTTTCCTATTTCAAAAGTTTTAGTTTTCGAGGGTAATAGCCTTGTCTGTGGAAAAAATGAAGATATTAGACTATTTTATGATTGCAAATGGTAAAGAATGTGATTAAATGCTCTTTTCCTATTTCAAAAGTTTTAGTTTGCGAGGGTAATAGCTACGTATGTTGAAAAAATGAAGATATTAGACTATTTTATGATTGCACATGGTAAAGAATGTGATTAAAGGCTCTTTTCCTATTTCAAAAGTTTTAGTTTTCGAGGGTAATAGCTACGTATGTTGAAAAAATGAAGATATTAGACTATTTTATGATTGCAAATGGTAAAGCATGTGATTAAAGGCTCTTTTCCTATTTCAAAAGTTTTAGTTTTCGAAGGTAATAGCTAGGTCTGTTGAAAACATGAAGATATTAGACTGTTTTATGATTGCACATGGTAAAGAATGTGATTAAAGGCTCTTTTCCTATTTCAAAAGTTTTAGTTTTCGAGGGTAATAGCTACGTATGTTGAAAAAATGAAGATATTAGACAATTTTATGATTTCACATGGTAAAGAATGTGATTAAAGGCTCTTTTCCTATTTCAAAAGTTTTAGTTTTCGAGGGTAATAGCTATGTATGTTGAAAAAATGAAGATATTAGACTATTTTATGATTGCAAATGGTAAAGAATGTGACTAAAGGCTCTTTTCCTATTTCAAAAGTTTTAGTTTTCGAGGGTAATAGTTACGTATTTTGACAAAATGAAGATATTAGACAATTTTATGATTGCACAAGGTAAAGAATATGATTAAAGGCTCTTTTCCTATTTCAAAAGTTTTAGTTTTCGAGGGTAATAGCTACGTATGTTGAAAAAATGAAGATATTAGACTATTTTATAATTGCAAATGGTAAAGAATGTGATTAAAGGCTCTTTTCCTATATCAAAAGTTTTAGTTTTCGAGGGTAATAGCTACGTATGTTGAAAAAATGAAGATATTAGACTATTTTATGATGGCAAATGGTAAAGAATGTGATTAAATGCTCTTTTCCTATTTCAAAAGTTTTAGTTTGCGAGGGTAATAGCTACGTATGTTGAAAAAATGAAGATATTAGACAATTTTATGATTGCACATGGTAAAGAATGTGATTAAAGACTCTTTTCCTATTTCAAAAGTTTTAGTTTTCGAGGGTAATAGCTACATATGTTGAAAAAATGATGATATTAGACTATTTTATGATTGCAAATGGTAAAGAATGTGATTAAAGGCTCTTTTCCAATTTCAAAAGTTTTAGTTTTCGAGGGTAATAGCTACGTATGTTGAAAAAATGAAGATATTAGACTATTTTATGATTGCACATGGTAAAGAATGTGATTAAAGGCTCTTTTACTATTTCAAAAGTTTTAGTTTTCGAGGGTAATAGCTACGTATGCTGAAAAAATGAAGATATTAGACAATTTTATGATTGCACATAGTAAAGCATGTGATTAAAGGCTCTTTTCCTATTTCAAAAGTTTTAGTTTTCGAGGGTAATAGCTACGTATGTTGAAAAAATGAAGATATTAGACTATTTTATCATTGCAAATGGTAAAGAATGTGATTAAAGGCTCTTTTCCTATTTCAAAAGTTTTAGTTTTCGTGGGTAATAGCTAAGTATGTTGAAAAAATGAAGATATTAGACTATTTTATGATTGCAAATGGTAAAGAATGTGATTAAAGGCTCTTTTCCTATTTCAAAAGTTTTAGTTTTCGAGGGTAATAGCTACGTATGCTGAAAAAAAGAAGATATTAGACTATTTTATGATTGCACATGGTAAAGAATGTGATTAAAGGCTCTTTTCCTATTTCAAAAGTTTTAGTTTTCGGGGGTAATAGCTACGTATGTTGAAAAAATGAAGATATTAGACTATTTTATGATTGCAAATGGTAAAGAATGTGATTAAAGGCTCTTTTCCTATTTCAAAAGTTTTAGTTTTCGGGGGTAATAGCTACGTATGTTGAAAAAATGAAGATATTAGACTATTTTACGATTGCACATGGTAAAGAATGTGATTAAAGGCTCTTTTCCTATTTCAAAAGTTTTAGTTTTCGAGGGTAATAGCTATGTATGTTGAAAAAATCAAGATATTAGACTATTTTATGATTGCAAATGGTAAAGAATGTGATTAGAGGCTCTTTTCCTATTTCAAAAGTTTTAGTTTTCGAGGGTAATAGCTACGTATGTTGAAAAAATGAAGATATTAGACTATTTTATGATTGCACATGGTAAAGAATGTGATTAAAGGCTCTTTTCCTATTTCAAAAGTTTTAGTTTTCGAGGGTAATAGCTACGTATGTTGAAAAAATGAAGATATTAGACAATTTTATGATTGCACATGGTAAAGAATGAGATTAAAGGCTCTTTTCCTATTTCAAAAGTTTTAGTTTTCGAGGGTAATAGCTAGTATGTTGAAAAAATGAAGATATTAGACTATTTTATGATTGCAAATGGTAAAGAATATGATTAAAGGCTCTTTTCCTATTTCAAAAGTTTTAGTTTTCGAGGGTAATAGCTACGTATGTTGAAAAAATGAAGATATTAGACTATTTTATGATTGCAAATGGTAAAGAATGTGATTAAAGGCTCTTTTCCTATTTCAAAAGTTTTAGTTTTCGAGGGTAATAGCTACGTATGTTGAAAAAATGAAGATATTAGACTATTTTATGATTGCAAATGGTAAAGAATGTGATTAAAGGCTCTTTTCCTAATTTCAAAAGTTTTAGTTTTCGAGGGTAATAGCTACGTATGTTGAAAAAATGAAGATATTAGACTATTTTATGATTGCAAATGGTAAAGAATGTGATTAAAGGCTCTTTTCCTATTTCAAAAGTTTTAGTTTTCGAGGGTAATAGCTACGTATGTTGAAAAAATGAAGATATTAGACTATTTTATGATTGCATATGGTAAAGAATGTGATTAAAGGCTCTTTTCCTATTTCAAAAGTTTTAGTTTTCGAGGGTAATAGCTACGTATGTTGAAAAAATGAAGATATTAGACTATTTTATGATTGCAAATGGTAAAGAATGTGATTAAAGGCTCTTT
>NW_027066632.1:0-17772 GCF_032884065.1 Artemia franciscana
GTTTTAGTTTTCGAGGGTAATAGCTACGTATGTTGAAAAAATGAAGATATTAGACTATTTTATGATTGCAAATGGTAAAGAATGTGATTAAAGGCTATTTTCCTATTTCAAAAGTTTTAGTTTTCGAGGGTAATAGCTACGTAAGTTGTAAAAATGAAGATATTAGACTATTTTATGATTGCACATGGTAAAGAATGTGATTAAAGGATCTTTTCCTATTTCAAAAGTTTTAGTTTTCGAGGTTAATAGCTACGTATGTTGAAAAAATGAAGATAATAGACTATTTTATGATTGCAAATGGTAAAGAATGTGATTAAAGGCTCTTTTCCTATTTCAAAAGTTTTAGTTTTCGAGGGTAATAGTTACGTATGTTAAAAAAATGAAGATAATAGACTATTTTATGATTGCATATGGTAAAGAATGTGATTAAAGGCTCTTTTCCTATTTCAAAAGTTTTAGTTTTCGAGGTTAATAGCTACGTATGTTGAAAAAATGGAGATATTAGACTATTTTATGATTGCACATGGTAAAGAATGTGATTAAAGGCTCTTTTCCTGTTTCAAAAGTTTTAGTTTTCGAGGGTAATAGCTACGTATGTTGTAAAAATGAAGATATTAGACTATTTTATGATTGCAAATGGTAAAGAATATGATTAAAGGCTCTTTTCCTATTTCAAAAGTTGTAGTTTTCGACGGTAATAGCTACGTATGTTGAAAAAATGAAGATATTAGACTATTTTATGATTGCAAATGGTAAAGAATGTGATTAAAGCCTCTTTTTCTATGTCAAAAGTTTTAGTTTTCGAGGGTAATAGCTACGTATGTTGAAAAAATGAAGATATTAGACTATTTTATGATTGTACATGGTAAAGAATGTGATTAAAGGCTCTTTTCCTATTTCAAAAGTTTTAGTTTTCGAGGGTAATAGCTACGTATGTTGAAAAAATGAAGATATTAGACTATTTTATGATTGCAAATGGTAAAGAATGTGATTAAAGGCTCTTTTCCTATTTCAAAAGTTTTAGTTTTCGAGGGTAATAGCTACGTATGTTGAAAAAATGAAGATATTAGACTATTTTATGATTGCACATGGTAAAGAATGTGATTAAAGGCTCTTTTCCTGTTTCAAAAGTTGTAGTTTTCGAGGGTAATAGCTACGTATGTTGTAAAAATGAAGATATTAGAATATTTTATGATTGCACATGGTAAAGAATGTGATTAAAGGCTCTTTTCCTATTTCAAAAGTTTTAGTTTTCGAGGTTAATAGCTACGTATGTTGAAAAAATGAAGATATTAGACTATTTTATGATTGCACAAGGTAAAGAATGTGATTAAAGCTCTTTTCCTATTTCAAAAGTTTTAGTTTTCGAGGGTAATAGCTACGTATGTTGAAAAAATGAAGATATTAGACTATTTTATGATTGCAAATGGTAAAGAATGTGATTAAAGGCTCTTTTCCTATTTCAAAAGTTTTAGTTTTCGAGGGTAATAGCTACGTATGTTGAAAAAATGAAGATATTAGACTATTTTATGATTGCAAATGGTAAAGAATGTGATTAAAGGCTATTTTCCTATTTCAAAAGTTTTAGTTTTCGAGGGTAATAGCTACGTATGTAGTAAAAATGAAGATATTAGACTATTTTATGATTGCACATGGTAAAGAATGTGATTAAAGGCTCTTTTCCTATTTCAAAAGTTTTAGTTTTCGAGGTTAATAGCTACGTATGTTGAAAAAATGAAGATATTAGACTATTTTATGATTGCACATGGTAAAGAATGTGATTAAAGGCTCTTTTCCTATTTCAAAAGTTTTAGTTTTCGAGGGTAATAGCTACGTATGTTGAAAAAATGAAGATATTAGACTATTTTATGATTGCACATGGTAAAGAATGTGATTAAAGGCTCTTTTCCTATTTCAAAAGTTTTAGTTTTCGAGGTAATAGCTACGTATGTTGAAAAAATGAAGATATTAGACTATTTTATGATTGCACATGGTAAAGAATGTGATTAAAGGCTCTTTTCCTATTTCAAAAGTTTTAGTTTTCGAGGGTAATAGCTACGTATGTTGAAAAAATGAAGATATTAGACTATTTTATGATTGCACATGGTAAAGAATGTGATTAAAGGCTCTTTTCCTGTTTCAAAAGTTTTAGTTTTCGAGGGTAATAGCTACGTATGTTGAAAAAATGAAGATATTAGACTATTTTATGATTGCACAATGGTAAAGAATGTGATTAAAGGCTCTTTTCCTATTTCAAAAGTTTTAGTTTTCGAGGGTAATAGCTACGTATGTTGAAAAAATGAAGATATTAGACTATTTTATGATTGCACATGGTAAAGAATGTGATTAAAGCTCTTTTCCTATGTTCAAAAGTTTTAGTTTTCGAGGGTAATAGCTACGTATGTTGAAAAAATGAAGATATTAGACTATTTTATGATTGACATGGTAAAGAATGTGATTAAAGGCTCTTTTCCTATTTCAAAAGTTTTAGTTTTCGAGGGTAATAGCTACGTATGTTGAAAAAATGAAGATATTAGACTATTTTATGATTGCAAATGGTAAAGAATGTTGATTAAAGGCTCTTTTCCTATTTCAAAAGTTTTAGTTTTCGAGGGTAATAGCTACGTATGTTGAAAAAATGAAGATATTAGACTATTTTATGATTGCAAATGGTAAAGAATGTGATTAAAGGCTCTTTTCCTATTTCAAAAGTTTTAGTTTTCGAGGGTAATAGCTACGTATGTTGAAAAAATGAAGATATTAGACTATTTTATGATTGCACATGGTAAAGAATGTGATTAAAGGCTCTTTTCCTATTTCAAAAGTTTTAGTTTTCGAGGGTAATAGCTACGTATGTTGTAAAAATGAAGATATTAGACTATTTTATGATTGCAAATGGTAAAGAATGTGATTAAAGGCTCTTTTCCTATTTCAAAAGTTTTAGTTTTCGAGGTTAATAGCTACGTATGTTGAAAAAATGAAGATATTAGACTATTTTATGATTGCACAAGGTAAAGAATGTGATTAAAGGCTCTTTTCCTATTTCAAAAGTTTTAGTTTTCGAGGGTAATAGCTACGTATGTTGAAAAAATGAAGATATTAGACTATTTTATGATTGCAAATGGTAAAGAATGTGATTAAAGGCTCTTTTCCTATTTCAAAAGTTTTAGTTTTCGAGGTAATAGCTACGTATGTTGAAAAAATGAGATATTAGACTATTTTATGATTGCACATGGTAAAGAATGTGATTAAAGGCTCTTTTCCTATTTCAAAAGTTTTAGTTTTCGAGGGTAATAGCTACGTATGTTGAAAAAATGAAGATATTAGACTATTTTATGATTGCAAATGGTAAAGAATGTGATTAAAGGCTCTTTTCCTATTTCAAAAGTTTAGTTTTCGAGGTAATAGCTACGTATGTTGAAAAAATGAAGATATTAGACTATTTTATGATTGCAAATGGTAAAGAATGTGATTAAAGGCTCTTTTCCTATTTCAAAAGTTTTAGTTTTCGAGGGTAATAGCTACGTATGTTGAAAAAATGAAGATATTAGACTATTTTATGATTGCAAATGGTAAAGAATGTGATTAAAGGCTCTTTTCCTATTTCAAAAGTTTTAGTTTTCGAGGGTAATAGCTACGTATGTTGAAAAAATGAAGATATTAGACTATTTTATGATTGCAAATGGTAAAGAATGTGATTAAAGGCTCTTTTCCTATTTCAAAAGTTTTAGTTTTCGAGGGTAATAGCTACGTATGTTGAAAAAAATGAAGATATTAGACTATTTTATGATTGCAAATGGTAAAGAATGTGATTAAAGGCTCTTTTCCTATTTCAAAAGTTTTAGTTTTCGAGGGTAATAGCTACGTATGTTGAAAAAATGAAGATATTAGACTATTTTATGATTGCACATGGTAAAGAATGTGATTAAAGGCTCTTTTCCTATTTCAAAAGTTTTAGTTTTCGAGGGTAATAGCTACGTATGTTGAAAAAATGAAGATATTAGACTATTTTATGATTGCACATGGTAAAGAATGTGATTAAAGGCTCTTTTCCTGTTTCAAAAGTTTTAGTTTTCGAGGGTAATAGCTACGTATGTTGAAAAAATGAAGATATTAGACTATTTTATGATTGCAAATGGTAAAGAATGTGATTAAAGGCTCTTTTCCTATTTCAAAAGTTTTAGTTTTCGAGGGTAATAGCTACGTATGTTGTAAAAATGAAGATATTAGACTATTTTATGATTGCACATGGTAAAGAATGTGATTAAAAGCTCTTTTCCTATTTCAAAAGTTTTAGTTTTCGAGGGTAATAGCTACGTATGTTGAAAAAATGAAGATATTAGACTATTTTATGATTGCACATGGTAAAGAATGTGATTAAAGGCTCTTTTCCTATTTCAAAAGTTTTAGTTTTCGAGGGTAATAGCTACGTATGTTGAAAAAATGAAGATATTAGACTATTTTATGATTGCAAATGGTAAAGAATGTGATTAAAGGCTCTTTTCCTATTTCAAAAGTTTTAGTTTTCGAGGGTAATAGCTACGTATGTTGAAAAAATGAAGATATGAGACTATTTTATGATTGCACATGGTAAAGAATGTGATTAAAGGCTCTTTTCCTATTTCAAAAGTTTTAGTTTTCGAGGTTAATAGCTACGTATGTTGAAAAAATGAAGATATTAGACTATTTTATGATTGCACATGGTAAAGAATGTGATTAAAGGCTCTTTTCCTGTTTCAAAAGTTTTAGTTTTCGAGGGTAATAGCTACGTATGTTGTAAAAATGAAGATATTAGACTATTTTATGATTGCACATGGTAAAGAATGTGATTAAAGGCTCTTTTCCTATTTCAAAAGTTTTAGTTTTCGAGGGTAATAGCTACGTATGTTGAAAAAATGAAGATATTAGACTATTTTATGATTGCACAAGGTAAAGAATGTGATTAAAGGCTCTTTTCCTATTTCAAAAGTTTTAGTTTTCGAGGGTAATAGCTACGTATGTTGAAAAAATGAAGATATTAGACTATTTTATGATTGCAGATGGTAAAGAATGTGATTAAAGGCTCTTTTCCTATTTCAAAAGTTTTAGTTTTCGAGGGTAATAGCTACGTATGTTGAAAAAATGAAGATATTAGACTATTTTATGATTGCACATGGTAAAGAATGTGATTAAAGGCTCTTTTCCTATTTCAAAAGTTTTAGTTTTCGAGGGTAATAGCTACGTATGTTGTAAAAATGAAGATATTAGACTATTTTATGATTGCACAATGGTAAAGAATGTGATTAAAGGCTCTTTTCCTATTTCAAAAGTTGTAGTTTTCGAGGGTAATAGCTACGTATGTTGAAAAAATGAAGATATTAGACTATTTTATGATTGCAAATGGTAAAGAATGTGATTAAAGGCTCTTTTTCTATGTCAAAAGTTTTAGTTTTTGAGGGTAATAGCTACGTATGTTGAAAAAATGAAGATATTAGACTATTTTATGATTGTACATGGTAAAGAATGTGATTAAAGGCTCTTTTCCTATTTCAAAAGTTTTAGTTTTCGAGGGTAATAGCTACGTATGTTGAAAAAATGAAGATATTAGACTATTTTATGATTGCAAATGGTAAAGAATGTGATTAAAGGCTCTTTTCCTATTTCAAAAGTTTTAGTTTTCGAGGGTAATAGCTACGTATGTTGAAAAAATGAAGATATTAGACTATTTTATGATTGCACATGGTAAAGAATGTGATTAAAGGCTCTTTTCCTATTTCAAAAGTTTTAGTTTTCGAGGAATAGCTACGTATGTTGAAAAATGAAGATATTAGACTATTTTATGATTGCACATGGTAAAGAATGTGATTAAAGGCTCTTTTCCTATTTCAAAAGTTTTAGTTTTCGAGGTTAATAGCTACGTATGTTGAAAAAATGAAGATATTAGACTATTTTATGATTGCACAAGGTAAAGAATGTGATTAAAGGCTCTTTTCCTATTTCAAAAGTTTTAGTTTTCGAGGGTAATAGCTACGTATGTTGAAAAAATGAAGATATTAGACTATTTTATGATTGCACATGGTAAAGAATGTGATTAAAGGCTCTTTTCCTATTTCAAAAGTTTTAGTTTTCGAGGGTAATAGCTACGTATGTTGAAAAAATGAAGATATTAGACTATTTTATGATTGCACATGGTAAAGAATGTGATTAAAGGCTCTTTTCCTATTTCAAAAGTTTTAGTTTTCGAGGGTAATAGCTACGTATGTTGAAAAAATGAAGATATTAGACTATTTTATGATTGCAAATGGTAAAGAATGTGATTAAAGGCTCTTTTCCTATTTCAAAAGTTTTAGTTTTCGAGGGTAATAGCTACGTATGTTGAAAAAATGAAGATATGAGACTATTTTATGATTGCACATGGTAAAGAATGTGATTAAAGGCTCTTTTCCTATTTCAAAAGTTTTAGTTTTCGAGGTTAATAGCTACGTATGTTGAAAAAATGAAGATATTAGACTATTTTATGATTGCACATGGTAAAGAATGTGATTAAAGGCTCTTTTCCTATTTCAAAAGTTTTAGTTTTCGAGGGTAATAGCTACGTATGTTGAAAAAATGAAGATATTAGACTATTTTATGATTGCAAATGGTAAAGAATGTGATTAAAGGCTCTTTTCCTATTTCAAAAGTTTTAGTTTTTTAGGTTAATAGCTACGTATGTTGAAAAAATGAAGATATTAGACTATTTTATGATTGCACAATGGTAAAGAATGTGATTAAAGGCTCTTTTCCTATTTCAAAAGTTTTAGTTTTCGAGGGTAATAGCTACGTATGTTGAAAAAATGAAGATATGAGACTATTTTATTATTGCACATGGTAAAGAATGTGATTAAAGGCTCTTTTCCTATTTCAAAAGTTTTAGTTTTCGAGGGTAATAGCTACGTATGTTGAAAAAATGAAGATATTAGACTATTTTATGATTGCACATGGTAAAGAATGTGATTAAAGGCTCTTTTCCTATTTCAAAAGTTTTAGTTTTCGAGGGTAATAGCTACGTATGTTGAAAAAATGAAGATATTAGACTATTTTATGATTGCAAATGGTAAAGAATGTGATTAAAGGCTCTTTTCCTATTTCAAAAGTTTTAGTTTTCGAGGGTAATAGCTACGTATGTTGAAAAAATGAAGATATTAGACTATTTTATGATTGCAAATGGTAAAGAATGTGATTAAAGGCTCTTTTCCTATTTCAAAAGTTTTAGTTTTCGAGGGTAATAGCTACGTATGTTGAAAAAATGAAGATATTAGACTATTTTATGATTGCAAATGGTAAAGAATGTGATTAAAGGCTCTTTTCCTATTTCAAAAGTTTTAGTTTTCGAGGGTAATAGCTACGTATGTTGAAAAAATGAAGATATTAGACTATTTTATGATTGCAAATGGTAAAGAATGTGATTAAAGGCTCTTTTCCTATTTCAAAAGTTTTAGTTTTCGAGGTTAATAGCTACGTATGTTGAAAAAATGAAGATATTAGACTATTTTATGATTGCACATGGTAAAGAATGTGATTAAAGGCTCTTTTCCTATTTCAAAAGTTTTAGTTTTCGAGGGTAATAGCTACGTATGTTGAAAAAATGAAGATATTAGACTATTTTATGATTGCACATGGTAAAGAATGTGATTAAAGGCTCTTTTCCTATTTCAAAAGTTTTAGTTTTCGAGGTTAATAGCTACGTATGTTGAAAAAATGAAGATATTAGACTATTTTATGATTGCACATGGTAAAGAATGTGATTAAAGGCTCTTTTCCTATTTCAAAAGTTTTAGTTTTCGAGGGTAATAGCTACGTATGTTGAAAAAATGAAGATATTAGACTATTTTATGATTGCAAATGGTAAAGAATGTGATTAAAGGCTCTTTTCCTATTTCAAAAGTTTTAGTTTTCGAGGGTAATAGCTACGTATGTTGAAAAAATGAAGATATTAGACTATTTTATGATTGCACATGGTAAAGAATGTGATTAAAGGCTCTTTTCCTATTTCAAAAGTTTTAGTTTTCGAGGTTAATAGCTACGTATGTTGAAAAAATGAAGATATTAGACTATTTTATGATTGCACATGGTAAAGAATGTGATTAAAGGCTCTTTTCCTATTTCAAAAGTTTTAGTTTTCGAGGGTAATAGCTACGTATGTTGAAAAAATGAAGATATTAGACTATTTTATGATTGCACATGGTAAAGAATGTGATTAAAGGCTCTTTTCCTATTTCAAAAGTTTTAGTTTTCGAGGTTAATAGCTACGTATGTTGAAAAAATGAAGATATTAGACTATTTTATGATTGCACATGGTAAAGAATGTGATTAAAGGCTCTTTTCCTATTTCAAAAGTTTTAGTTTTCGAGGGTAATAGCTACGTATGTTGAAAAAATGAAGATATTAGACTATTTTATGATTGCAAATGGTAAAGAATGTGATTAAAGGCTCTTTTCCTATTTCAAAAGTTTTAGTTTTCGAGGTTAATAGCTACGTATGTTGAAAAAATGGAGATATTAGACTATTTTATGATTGCACATGGTAAAGAATGTGATTAAAGGCTCTTTTCCTGTTTCAAAAGTTTTAGTTTTCGAGGGTAATAGCTACGTATGTTGTAAAAATGAAGATATTAGACTATTTTATGATTGCAAATGGTAAAGAATATGATTAAAGGCTCTTTTCCTATTTCAAAAGTTGTAGTTTTCGACGGTAATAGCTACGTATGTTGAAAAAATGAAGATATTAGACTATTTTATGATTGCAAATGGTAAAGAATGTGATTAAAGCCTCTTTTTCTATGTCAAAAGTTTTAGTTTTCGAGGGTAATAGCTACGTATGTTGAAAAAATGAAGATATTAGACTATTTTATGATTGTACATGGTAAAGAATGTGATTAAAGGCTCTTTTCCTATTTCAAAAGTTTTAGTTTTCGAGGGTAATAGCTACGTATGTTGAAAAAATGAAGATATTAGACTATTTTATGATTGCAAATGGTAAAGAATGTGATTAAAGGCTCTTTTCCTATTTCAAAAGTTTTAGTTTTCGAGGGTAATAGCTACGTATGTTGAAAAAATGAAGATATTAGACTATTTTATGATTGCACATGGTAAAGAATGTGATTAAAGGCTCTTTTCCTGTTTCAAAAGTTTTAGTTTTCGAGGGTAATAGCTACGTATGTTGTAAAAATGAAGATATTAGACTATTTTATGATTGCACATGGTAAAGAATGTGATTAAAGGCTCTTTTCCTATTTCAAAAGTTTTAGTTTTCGAGGGTAATAGCTACGTATGTTGAAAAAATGAAGATATTAGACTATTTTATGATTGCACAAGGTAAAGAATGTGATTAAAGCTCTTTTCCTATTTCAAAAGTTTTAGTTTTCGAGGGTAATAGCTACGTATGTTGAAAAAATGAAGATATTAGACTATTTTATGATTGCACATGGTAAAGAATGTGATTAAAGGCTCTTTTCCTGTTTCAAAAGTTTTAGTTTTCGAGGGTAATAGCTACGTATGTTGAAAAAATGAAGATATTAGACTATTTTATGATTGCAAATGGTAAAGAATGTGATTAAAGGCTATTTTCCTATTTCAAAAGTTTTAGTTTTCGAGGGTAATAGCTACGTATGTAGTAAAAATGAAGATATTAGACTATTTTATGATTGCACATGGTAAAGAATGTGATTAAAGGCTCTTTTCCTATTTCAAAAGTTTTAGTTTTCGAGGTTAATAGCTACGTATGTTGAAAAAATGAAGATATTAGACTATTTTATGATTGCACATGGTAAAGAATGTGATTAAAGGCTCTTTTCCTATTTCAAAAGTTTTAGTTTTCGAGGGTAATAGCTACGTATGTTGAAAAAATGAAGATATTAGACTATTTTATGATTGCAAATGGTAAAGAATGTGATTAAAGGCTCTTTTCCTATTTCAAAAGTTTTAGTTTTCGAGGGTAATAGCTACGTATGTTGAAAAAATGAAGATATTAGACTATTTTATGATTGCACATGGTAAAGAATGTGATTAAAGGCTCTTTTCCTATTTCAAAAGTTTTAGTTTTCGAGGTTAATAGCTACGTATGTTGAAAAAATGAAGATATTAGACTATTTTATGATTGCACATGGTAAAGAATGTGATTAAAGGCTCTTTTCCTATTTCAAAAGTTTTAGTTTTCGAGGGTAATAGCTACGTATGTTGAAAAAATGAAGATATTAGACTATTTTATGATTGCACATGGTAAAGAATGTGATTAAAGGCTCTTTTCCTATTTCAAAAGTTTTAGTTTTCGAGGTTAATAGCTACGTATGTTGAAAAAATGAAGATATTAGACTATTTTATGATTGCAAATGGTAAAGAATGTGATTAAAGCTCTTTTCCTATTTCAAAAGTTTTAGTTTTCGAGGGTAATAGCTACGTATGTTGAAAAAATGAAGATATTAGACTATTTTATGATTGCACATGGTAAAGAATGTGATTAAAGGCTCTTTTCCTATTTCAAAAGTTTTAGTTTTCGAGGGTAATAGCTACGTATGTTGAAAAAATGAAGATATTAGACTATTTTATGATTGCAAATGGTAAAGAATGTGATTAAAGGCTCTTTTCCTATTTCAAAAGTTTTAGTTTTCGAGGGTAATAGCTACGTATGTTGAAAAAATGAAGATATTAGACTATTTTATGATTGCAAATGGTAAAGAATGTGATTAAAGGCTCTTTTCCTATTTCAAAAGTTTTAGTTTTCGAGGTAATAGCTACGTATGTTGAAAAAATGAAGATATTAGACTATTTTATGATTGCAAATGGTAAAGAATGTGATTAAAGGCTCTTTTCCTATTTCAAAAGTTTTAGTTTTCGAGGGTAATAGCTACGTATGTTGAAAAAATGAAGATATTAGACTATTTTATGATTGCACATGGTAAAGAATGTGATTAAAGGCTCTTTTCCTATTTCAAAAGTTTTAGTTTTCGAGGTTAATAGCTACGTATGTTGAAAAAATGAAGATATTAGACTATTTTATGATTGCACATGGTAAAGAATGTGATTAAAGGCTCTTTTCCTATTTCAAAAGTTTTAGTTTTCGAGGGTAATAGCTACGTATGTTGAAAAATGAAGATATTAGACTATTTTATGATTGCAAATGGTAAAGAATGTGATTAAAGGCTCTTTTCCTATTTCAAAAGTTTTAGTTTTCGAGGGTAATAGCTACGTATGTTGAAAAAATGAAGATATTAGACTATTTTATGATTGCAAATGGTAAAGAATGTGATTAAAGGCTCTTTTCCTATTTCAAAAGTTTTAGTTTTCGAGGGTAATAGCTACGTATGTTGAAAAAATGAAGATATTAGACTATTTTATGATTGCAAATGGTAAAGAATGTGATTAAAGGCTCTTTTCCTATTTCAAAAGTTTTAGTTTTCGAGGGTAATAGCTACGTATGTTGAAAAAATGAAGATATTAGACTATTTTATGATTGCAAATGGTAAAGAATGTGATTAAAGGCTCTTTTCCTATTTCAAAAGTTTTAGTTTTCGAGGGTAATAGCTACGTATGTTGAAAAAATGAAGATATTAGACTATTTTATGATTGCAAATGGTAAAGAATGTGATTAAAGGCTCTTTTCCTATTTCAAAAGTTTTAGTTTTCGAGGGTAATAGCTACGTATGTTGAAAAATGAAGATATTAGACTATTTTATGATTGCACATGGTAAAGAATGTGATTAAAGGCTCTTTTCCTATTTCAAAAGTTTTAGTTTTCGAGGGTAATAGCTACGTATGTTGAAAAAATGAAGATATTAGACTATTTTATGATTGCACATGGTAAAGAATGTGATTAAAGGCTCTTTTCCTATTTCAAAAGTTTTAGTTTTCGAGGGTAATAGCTACGTATGTTGAAAAAATGAAGATATTAGACTATTTTATGATTGCAAATGGTAAAGAATGTGATTAAAGGCTCTTTTCCTATTTCAAAAGTTTTAGTTTTCGAGGGTAATAGCTACGTATGTTGAAAAAATGAAGATATTAGACTATTTTATGATTGCACATGGTAAAGAATGTGATTAAAGGCTCTTTTCCTATTTCAAAAGTTTTAGTTTTCGAGGTTAATAGCTACGTATGTTGAAAAAATGAAGATATTAGACTATTTTATGATTGCACATGGTAAAGAATGTGATTAAAGGCTCTTTTCCTATTTCAAAAGTTTTAGTTTTCGAGGGTAATAGCTACGTATGTTGAAAAAATGAAGATATTAGACTATTTTATGATTGCAAATGGTAAAGAATGTGATTAAAGGCTCTTTTCCTATTTCAAAAGTTTTAGTTTTCGAGGGTAATAGCTACGTATGTTGAAAAAATGAAGATATTAGACTATTTTATGATTGCACATGGTAAAGAATGTGATTAAAGGCTCTTTTCCTATTTCAAAAGTTTAGTTTTCGAGGGTAATAGCTACGTATGTTGAAAAAATGAAGATATTAGACTATTTTATGATTGCAAATGGTAAAGAATGTGATTAAAGGCTCTTTTCCTATTTCAAAAGTTTTAGTTTTCGAGGGTAATAGCTACGTATGTTGAAAAAATGAAGATATTAGACTATTTTATGATTGCACATGGTAAAGAATGTGATTAAAGGCTCTTTTCCTATTTCAAAAGTTTTAGTTTTCGAGGTTAATAGCTACGTATGTTGAAAAAATGAAGATATTAGACTATTTTATGATTGCACAAGGTAAAGAATGTGATTAAAGGCTCTTTTCCTATTTCAAAAGTTTTAGTTTTCGAGGGTAATAGCTACGTATGTTGAAAAATGAAGATATTAGACTATTTTATGATTGCAATGGTAAAGAATGTGATTAAAGGCTCTTTTCCTATTTCAAAAGTTTTAGTTTTCGAGGTAATAGCTACGTATGTTGAAAAAATGAAGATATTAGACTATTTTATGATTGCACATGGTAAAGAATGTGATTAAAGGCTCTTTTCCTGTTTCAAAAGTTTTAGTTTTCGAGGGTAATAGCTACGTATGTTGTAAAAATGAAGATATTAGACTATTTTATGATTGCAAATGGTAAAGAATATGATTAAAGGCTCTTTTCCTATTTCAAAAGTTTTAGTTTTCGAGGTAATAGCTACGTATGTTGAAAAAATGAAGATATTAGACTATTTTATGATTGCAAATGGTAAAGAATGTGATTAAAGGCTCTTTTCCTATTTCAAAAGTTTTAGTTTTTGAGGGTAATAGCTACGTATGTTGAAAAAATGAAGATATTAGACTATTTTATGATTGTACATGGTAAAGAATGTGATTAAAGGCTCTTTTCCTATTTCAAAAGTTTTAGTTTTCGAGGGTAATAGCTACGTATGTTGAAAAAATGAAGATATTAGACTATTTTATGATTGCAAATGGTAAAGAATGTGATTAAAGGCTCTTTTCCTATTTCAAAAGTTTTAGTTTTCGAGGGTAATAGCTACGTATGTTGAAAAAATGAAGATATTAGACTATTTTATGATTGCACATGGTAAAGAATGTGATTAAAGGCTCTTTTCCTTTTCAAAAGTTTTAGTTTTCGAGGGTAATAGCTACGTATGTTGAAAAAATGAAGATATTAGACTATTTTATGATTGCAAATGGTAAAGAATGTGATTAAAGGCTCTTTTCCTATTTCAAAAGTTTTAGTTTTCGAGGGTAATAGCTACGTATGTTGAAAAAATGAAGATATTAGACTATTTTATGATTGCACAAGGTAAAGAATGTGATTAAAGGCTCTTTTCCTATTTCAAAAGTTTTAGTTTTCGAGGGTAATAGCTACGTATGTTGAAAAAATGAAGATATTAGACTATTTTATGATTGCACATGGTAAAGAATGTGATTAAAGGCTCTTTTCCTGTTTCAAAAGTTTTAGTTTTCGAGGGTAATAGCTACGTATGTTGAAAAAATGAAGATATTAGACTATTTTATGATTGCACATGGTAAAGAATGTGATTAAAGGCTCTTTTCCTATTTCAAAAGTTTTAGTTTTCGAGGGTAATAGCTACGTATGTTGAAAAAATGAAGATATTAGACTATTTTATGATTGCAAATGGTAAAGAATGTGATTAAAGGCTCTTTTCCTATTTCAAAAGTTTTAGTTTTCGAGGGTAATAGCTACGTATGTTGAAAAAATGAAGATATTAGACTATTTTATGATTGCACATGGTAAAGAATGTGATTAAAGGCTCTTTTCCTATTTCAAAAGTTTTAGTTTTCGAGGGTAATAGCTACGTATGTTGAAAAAATGAAGATATTAGACTATTTTATGATTGCACATGGTAAAGAATGTGATTAAAGGCTCTTTTCCTATTTCAAAAGTTTTAGTTTTCGAGGGTAATAGCTACGTATGTTGAAAAAATGAAGATATTAGACTATTTTATGATTGCACATGGTAAAGAATGTGATTAAAGGCTCTTTTCCTATTTCAAAAGTTTTAGTTTTTTAGGTTAATAGCTACGTATGTTGAAAAAATGAAGATATTAGACTATTTTATGATTGCAAATGGTAAAGAATGTGATTAAAGGCTCTTTTCCTATTTCAAAAGTTTTAGTTTTCGAGGGTAATAGCTACGTATGTTGAAAAAATGAAGATATTAGACTATTTTATGATTGCAAATGGTAAAGAATGTGATTAAAGGCTCTTTTCCTATTTCAAAAGTTTTAGTTTTCGAGGTTAATAGCTACGTATGTTGAAAAAATGAAGATATTAGACTATTTTATGATTGCACATGGTAAAGAATGTGATTAAAGGCTCTTTTCCTATTTCAAAAGTTTTAGTTTTCGAGGGTAATAGCTACGTATGTTGAAAAATGAAGATATTAGACTATTTTATGATTGCAATGGTAAAGAATGTGATTAAAGGCTCTTTTCCTATTTCAAAAGTTTTAGTTTTCGAGGGTAATAGCTACGTATGTTGAAAAAATGAAGATATTAGACTATTTTATGATTGCAAATGGTAAAGAATGTGATTAAAGGCTCTTTTCCTATTTCAAAAGTTTTAGTTTTCGAGGTAATAGCTACGTATGTTGAAAAAATGAAGATATTAGACTATTTTATGATTGCAAATGGTAAAGAATGTGATTAAAGGCTCTTTTCCTATTTCAAAAGTTTTAGTTTTCGAGGGTAATAGCTACGTATGTTGAAAAAATGAAGATATTAGACTATTTTATGATTGCAAATGGTAAAGAATGTGATTAAAGGCTCTTTTCCTATTTCAAAAGTTTTAGTTTTCGAGGTTAATAGCTACGTATGTTGAAAAAATGAAGATATTAGACTATTTTATGATTGCACATGGTAAAGAATGTGATTAAAGGCTCTTTTCCTATTTCAAAAGTTTTAGTTTTCGAGGGTAATAGCTACGTATGTTGAAAAAATGAAGATATTAGACTATTTTATGATTGCACATGGTAAAGAATGTGATTAAAGGCTCTTTTCCTATTTCAAAAGTTTTAGTTTTCGAGGTTAATAGCTACGTATGTTGAAAAAATGAAGATATTAGACTATTTTATGATTGCACATGGTAAAGAATGTGATTAAAGGCTCTTTTCCTGTTTCAAAAGTTTTAGTTTTCGAGGGTAATAGCTACGTATGTTGAAAAAATGAAGATATTAGACTATTTTATGATTGCACAATGGTAAAGAATGTGATTAAAGGCTCTTTTCCTATTTCAAAAGTTTTAGTTTTCGAGGTTAATAGCTACGTATGTTGAAAAAATGAAGATATTAGACTATTTTATGATTGCACATGGTAAAGAATGTGATTAAAGGCTCTTTTCCTATTTCAAAAGTTTTAGTTTTCGAGGGTAATAGCTACGTATGTTGAAAAAATGAAGATATTAGACTATTTTATGATTGCAAATGGTAAAGAATGTGATTAAAGGCTCTTTTCCTATTTCAAAAGTTTTAGTTTTCGAGGGTAATAGCTACGTATGTTGAAAAAATGAAGATATTAGACTATTTTATGATTGCACATGGTAAAGAATGTGATTAAAGGCTCTTTTCCTATTTCAAAAGTTTTAGTTTTCGAGGTTAATAGCTACGTATGTTGAAAAAATGAAGATATTAGACTATTTTATGATTGCACATGGTAAAGAATGTGATTAAAGGCTCTTTTCCTATTTCAAAAGTTTTAGTTTTCGAGGGTAATAGCTACGTATGTTGAAAAAATGAAGATATTAGACTATTTTATGATTGCAAATGGTAAAGAATGTGATTAAAGGCTCTTTTCCTATTTCAAAAGTTTTAGTTTTCGAGGTTAATAGCTACGTATGTTGTAAAAATGAAGATATTAGACTATTTTATGATTGCACATGGTAAAGAATGTGATTAAAGGCTCTTTTCCTATTTCAAAAGTTTTAGTTTTCGAGGGTAATAGCTACGTATGTTGAAAAAATGAAGATATTAGACTATTTTATGATTGCAAATGGTAAAGAATGTGATTAAAGGCTCTTTTCCTATTTCAAAAGTTTTAGTTTTCGAGGGTAATAGCTACGTATGTTGAAAAAATGAAGATATTAGACTATTTTATGATTGCAAATGGTAAAGAATGTGATTAAAGGCTCTTTTCCTATGTTCAAAAGTTTTAGTTTTCGAGGGTAATAGCTACGTATGTTGAAAAAATGAAGATATTAGACTATTTTATGATTGCAAATGGTAAAGAATGTGATTAAAGGCTCTTTTCCTATTTCAAAAGTTTTAGTTTTCGAGGGTAATAGCTACGTATGTTGAAAAAATGAAGATATTAGACTATTTTATGATTGCAAATGGTAAAGAATGTGATTAAAGGCTCTTTTCCTATTTCAAAAGTTTTAGTTTTCGAGGGTAATAGCTACGTATGTTGAAAAAATGAAGATATTAGACTATTTTATGATTGCACATGGTAAAGAATGTGATTAAAGGCTCTTTTCCTATTTCAAAAGTTTTAGTTTTCGAGGTAATAGCTACGTATGTTGAAAAAATGAAGATATTAGACTATTTTATGATTGCACATGGTAAAGAATGTGATTAAAGGCTCTTTTCCTATTTCAAAAGTTTTAGTTTTTGAGGTTAATAGCTACGTATGTTGAAAAAATGAAGATATTAGACTATTTTATGATTGCACAAGGTAAAGAATGTGATTAAAGGCTCTTTTCCTATTTCAAAAGTTTTAGTTTTCGAGGGTAATAGCTACGTATGTTGAAAAAATGAAGATATTAGACTATTTTATGATTGCACATGGTAAAGAATGTGATTAAAGGCTCTTTTCCTATTTCAAAAGTTTTAGTTTTCGAGGGTAATAGCTACGTATGTTGAAAAAATGAAGATATTAGACTATTTTATGATTGCAAATGGTAAAGAATGTGATTAAAGGCTCTTTTCCTATTTCAAAAGTTTTAGTTTTCGAGGGTAATAGCTACGTATGTTGAAAAAATGAAGATATTAGACTATTTTATGATTGCACATGGTAAAGAATGTGATTAAAGGCTCTTTTCCTATTTCAAAAGTTTTAGTTTTCGAGGTAATAGCTACGTATGTTGAAAAAATGAAGATATTAGACTATTTTATGATTGCAAATGGTAAAGAATGTGATTAAAGGCTCTTTTCCTATTTCAAAAGTTTTAGTTTTCGAGGGTAATAGCTACGTATGTTGAAAAAATGAAGATATTAGACTATTTTATGATTGCAAATGGTAAAGAATGTGATTAAAGGCTCTTTTCCTATTTCAAAAGTTTTAGTTTTCGAGGGTAATAGCTACGTATGTTGAAAAAATGAAGATAT
>NW_027066633.1:0-17737 GCF_032884065.1 Artemia franciscana
ATTATTTTTCACACGTCATATGCAAACCCTCGAACAAAAATACATACAACTAATTTTGATATATGTAGATAGTGTAACGGACATACAACTTATTTTTGTATGTATATATTAGATACATATGTTTTCTCTTCTTTTTTAATTTTTTCTTTTTTAGTTTTTTCTTTTTTTTTATTAAGTGTTTTTAGCTTTTTTTCTTTTTTAGTTTTTTAACTTTTTTATTTATTCTTTTTGGGTTTTTTTTCTAAATAGGTTGTTTCTTTTTTAATTTTTTTAATTTTTTTTGTTATTTTTTTTCTTTTTATTTTTTTAGTTTTTTACTTTTTTTTCTTTTTTCAGTTTTCTTTTTCTTCTTTATTTTTCAGACCTCCTGTGCAAATAGTTTTTTAGCTTTTTTAGTTTTTTTTTAGCTTTTTTTTTAATTTTTTACCTTTTTTATTTTTGTTTAATTTTTTTGTAGGTTTTTTCTTTTTAATTTTTTTTTTATTTTTTTTCTTTTTTTAGTTTTTGGAGAAAAAAACTAATATAGTGATATTGAAAGATTTGTGCAATTACCAGCTTTTTACATTTTAAACAATTTTTTCCTCGGCATGATTTTTTTGGTAATTTCTCTTTGAGCCGCAAGCCTGTTTTCACATTGTTCTTGTGATTCCTCGGAACGCTTTCTTTTGGCATTATCTCTTTGAGCTGCAAGCCTGTTTTCATGTTGCTCTTGTGATTCCTCGGCACGCTTTCTTTTGTTACTTTCTCTTTTAGCCGCAACCCTGTTTTTACGTTGCTCTTGTTTGGCATTATCTCTTTGAGCCGCAAGCCTGTTTGATTCCTATAATGACATCATATACAAACATACAAAATACATACATGACGTCATAATGCTCAATCCCTTTGCAATAGAGACAAATTTTAGACATAGTCCCGATTTGAACACATCTACTCAAGCTATAATCATCGACAGGGCTGTACCTGAATGCCAGGCAATAATTTTCACGTTGCTCTTGTGATTCCTCGACACGCCTTCTTTTTTTACTTTCTCTTTCGGCAGCAAGTCTGGTGACGCGTTGCTCTGGTGATTCCTCGACACACATTCTTTTTTACTTTCTCTGTCAACTGCAAGTCTGGTTTCGCATTGCTCTGATAGTTCCTGAACACGCCTTCGTTGACGTAAATTGCACATTCTTAATCTGGCCCTTTCTCTTTGAACCGCAAGCTTGGTTTCGCTTTTTGGTATCGTTCTATCTTTTTTCGATGTTTTTCAGTTTGTCAATGTTCATTCTAACATTGACACTTGGAAAAATCTTTACGTACCAAGCATGCTAAAGCTCATCAATTTTTATTTTTTCTTTCTTGTCCTTCAGTTTTTGTCTTTTTTATTTATTTTTTGTTTTTTAATTTTTTTGTTTTTTTTATTTTTTATACTTTTAATTTTTTGTTTTTTTGTTTTTTTCTTTTTTTAATTTTTTGATATTTTAGTCTTAGCTTTTTTCTTATTTTTTTTTGATTTTGGATGTTTCTTCAGTTTTTTGTTATTTTAGTTTTTCTTTTTTATTTTTTTAGTTTCTTCTTTTTTTAATTTGTATTTTTTTTTATTTTTTTCTTCTTTATTTAGTTTTTTTTAGATCTTTTTTAGTTTTTTTCTTTTTTTGGTTTTTTCTTTATTTAGTTTTTTCTTTTTTTAATTTTTTTCTTTTTTAGTTTTTTCTTTTCTTTTAGTTTTTTAGCTTTTTTATTTTGATCTATATATGTTTTTTCTTTTTAATTTTTTTTTATTTTTTTGTTTTTTTTCTTTTTAGTTTTTTTAGTTTTTTACCTTTTTTCTTTTTTCAGTTTTCTTTTTGTTAAGAAAAATAAAACTGTATATATATACATAGATTGTGTAATAGACGGACATATAACTTATTTTTATATATATAGAAGATATAAATATATATCTACTAGCTGTTGGGGTGGCGCTTCGCGCCCCCCCAAGCCCCCCCGCACGCGTAAGTCGTTACGCGCCATATTAGTTACGTGCCATTGTAGTTGTGTCCCTATGTCCCACCTGTGAATATAGATATATATATATATATATATATATATATATATATATATATATATATATATATATATATATATATATATGTTTTTAACTACGTAAAACTTGCGAATATACAACATTCTTTTCTGTCCCATTGTCTGTGCATATAAATAGATTGTCAGGTTTACCGACTCTTGAATATGCAACATATAATGGTCCATGGGACAACAATCCGTATTCAGATCTATACCTCATGATTCTAATGATTGTCCTTGAGCTTTGTTGATGGTGATTGCTAATCGACCATTTCCTGTGTCGCTATCGTCATTTATATATCCCCCTCTGCCCCCCGGCGTCCCCTTTGTAGTTTTGTCCCTGTGTCCCGGTCGTCATTTATATTCCCTGTGTCCCAGTCGTCATTTGTGTCCCGGTGTCCCAGTCTGTGATTTCTCTTTGAGTGTCCCGGGCTTCATTTACATTCCTTGTGTCCCGGTGTCCCGGTCGTCATTTATATCCCCCTGTGCCCCCTGGCGTCCCCGTTGTAGTTGTGTCCCTGTGTCCCGGTCGTCATTTATATTCCGTGTGTCCCGGTCGTCATTTGTATCCCGGTGTCCCGGTCTGTATATACATTCGTTTTTTAGTTTTGTTTTTCTCCTTTATTTTTCATTTTTTTCCTTTTTTATTTTTTTTCTTTTTTAGTTTTTTAGTTTTTTAGCTTTTTTAGTTTTTTTTATTAGTTTTTAGTTTTTTTTTCTTTTTAGTTTTTTTGTAGTTTTTACCTTTTTTTTAGTTTTTTTAGTTTTTTTTTTACTTATGTCCTGGTCGTCATTTATACTCCCTGTGTCCCGGTCGTCATTTGTGTCCCGGTGCTTTGTTGATTGCTAATCGAACATTCCTTTTGTCCCGGTCGCTTTCTCTTTGAGTGTCGTCATTTATATTCCCTATGTGCTGGTGTCCCGGTCGTCATTTGTGTCCCGATGTCCCGGTCTGTAATTTCGTCAGTTGGAAACATGACGTCAGTTGACAAACAAACATGACGTCACCCGACAGACAGACCCACACACACACAGATAACTTATTTTTATATATATAGATTGTTCCGAGTTTTCATCCGTCACGATGTCTAAGATTGAAAAGGATAAAGTTCAACTGGATGCAAAGTCAATTTATTCCCTTCTTGCGATACTTCTGTGTTCCTGTTAGATTGTCAGGTTTACCGGCTCTTGAACATGCAACATATAATTGTCCATGGGAAAAACAATCCATATTCAGATCTATACCTCATGATTCTAATGATTGCCCTTGAGCTTTGTTGATGGTGATTGCTAATCGAACATTGCCTGTGTCCCGTCGTCATTTATATATCCCCCCTGTGCAGGTCGTCATTTATATTCCCTGTGTCACGGTCGTCATCCCGGTGTCTCTATTAATGCTAAAGCCAAGGTTCGAACCTGGAACCTCTTGAACCTAGAACCTGGAACATAACGCCTTATCAACTCAGCTACATCGGCTTGAATACATTCGTTTTTGAATTGGTATATGATGAAATAATTCAGACGTCATACTATATGATGAAAAAAATTTTTAGTTTTTTCCTTTTTTTCTTTTTAGTTTTTTTTATTGGTTTTTACCTTTTTTTAGCTTTTTTAGTTTTTTTTTCGTTTTTTCTTTTAGTTTTTTTTTGTAGTGACTATCTTTTTTAGTTTTTTTATTTTTATTTATATTTTTTTAGTTTTCTTTTTCTCTTTTATTTTTCAGTTTTTTCCTTTTTTTAGTTTTTTCTTTTTTAGTTTTTAGTTTTTTTTTTAGTTTTTTACCTTTATTTAGTTTTTTTTAGTTTTTTAGCTTTTTAGTTTTTTTATTAGTTTTTAGTTTTTTTTTGTAGTTTTTGCCTTTTTTTAGTTTTTTCAGTTTTTTTTTTAGTTTTTATTTTTTACCTTTTTTTAGTTTTTTTTTAGTTTTTTAGCTTTTTTTGTTTTTTTTTTCTTTTTAGTTTTTTTTGTAGTTTTTAACTTTTTTAGTTTTTTTTCTTCTTTTTTATTAGTGTGAAATAATTCAGACGTCATATGCGGACAAACACGACGTCACTCGACAGACAGACATAACCCACAAACAACTTATTTTTATATATATAGATATATATAAAAATAAGTTGTTTGTTTGTGTGTCTGTCGACTGACGTCATTACAAGGATTGAGCTGTATGTCGTGATGAAGTTAGTTGTCGTCATGTTTGTTATGACGAGGCTTAGTATATAACGTCATTATAAGTATTTAAGAAGATCGTTCAAAGAGAAATTTTTTACTGTAAAATGACTGAAGAACCGAGGAATCACAAGAACAGCATGAAAACAGTATTGCGGCTGATAGAGAAAGTAAGAAAAGAAAGCGTGCCGAGGAATCACAATTACAGCATGAAAACAGGCTTGCGGCTAATAGAGAAAGTATGAAAAGAAAAAGTACCAAGGAACGACAACAACAGTGTGAAAACAGGCTTGCGTCTTAAAGAGAAATCACCAAAAGAAAGCGTGCCCAGGAATCATAACAACAGCGTGAAATTAGGCTTGCGTCTCAAAGAGAAATTACCAAAAGAAAGCGTGCCGAGGAATCACAAGAGCAACCTGAAAATTTTCGCCTGGCATTCAGGTCGATGATTATAGCTTGAGTAGATGTCTTCAAATCGGGACTATGTCTAAAATTTGTCCCTATTGCAAGAGTTTGAAATTTAATGGTGAAACAATGGGAATGTGTTGCGCCTCAGGAAAAGTTAAACTTCCTCTACTGGCTGCACCACCAGAGCCATTGAAGACTTGGCTTACTGGAACTACGTCAGAATCTAAGAGTTTTTTTTTATCACAGATCAGAAAATATTATAAAATAAATTGTAAATATGCATGGGTGTCTTCGTGGGTGACGTCTGAATTATTTCACACTAATACAAAAGAAGAAAAAAAACTAAAAAAGGTAAAAACTACAAAAAAACTAAAAAGAAAAAAAAACTAAAAAAGCTAAAAAACTAAAAAAAAACTAAAAAAAGGTAAAAAACTAAAAACTAAAAAAAACTGAAAAAACTAAAAAAAGGCAAAAACTACAAAAAAACGAAAAACTAATAGAAAAACTAAAAAAGCTAAAAAGCTAAAAAAAACTAAAAAAACTAAAAAAGGTAAAAAACTAAAAAAACTAAAAACTAAAAAATAAAAAAACTAAAAATAGGAAAAAACTGAAAAATAAAAGAGAAAAAGAAAACTAAAAAAATATGAATAAAAATAAAAAAAAATAAAAAAGATAAAAACAACAAAAAAACTAAAAAGAAAAAACGAAAAAAAAAAAAAAAAAGCTGAAAAAAAGGTAAAAACCAATAAAAAAACTAAAAAGAAAAAAAGGAAAAAAAACTAAAAAATTTTTCATCATATAATATGACGTCTGAATTATTTCATCATATACCAATTCAAAAACGAATGTATTCAAGCCGATGTAGCTGAGTTGATAAGGCGTTATGTTCCAGGTTCTAGGTTCAAGAGGTTCCAGGTTCAAACCTTGGCTTTAGCATTAATATAAAAGAAGCAAAAATCTAAAGAAGGTAAAAACTACAAAAAAAAAACTAAAAAGAAAAAAAAATCTAAAAAAGCTTAAAAACTAAAAAAACTAAAAAAAGGTAAAAAACTAAAAAAATTTAAAAAAAGGAAAAAACCATTAAATAAACTAAAAACTAATAAAAAAAACTAAAAAAAGCTAGAAAACTAAAAAAACTAAAAAAAACTAAAAAAGGTAAAAACTAAAAGAACTAAAAAAGAAAAAAAACTAAAAAAAGGAAAAAAACTGAAAAATAAAGGAGAAAAAGAAAACTAAAAAAATATAAATAAAAATAGAAAAACTAAAAAGATAAAAACTTCGAAAAAAAGTAAAAAGAAAAAAGAAAAAAACTAAAAAACCTAAAAAAAGGTAAAAACCAATAAAAAAAACTAAAAAGAAAAAAAGGGAAAAAATTAAAAACTTATTTCATCACTAGCTGTTGCGGTGGCGCTTCGCGCCACCCCAACACCTAGTTGGTGGGGCGCATCGCGCCCCCCAAGCCCCCCCGCGCGCGTAAGTCTCCCAATTTGATTAGCATATTTAGTTTTCAGTCCAGAACCACTAAAGCTATTATGTAAATATCAAAAATATTTATGTTGTCTGAGCAATAATTTTTAGTTTTTATTTCAAAATAGAAAATTACCTGACCATTTTAGAATTATATCTATCTATATATATAAAAATAAGTTGTCTGTCTGTGGACCAGGTGACGTCATGTTTCTGTGTCGACTGGCGTCATGAAGTTAGTTGTCGTCATTTTTGCTATGACGGTGACGTCATTAAAGATATTTAAGACATATATGTTCACGTAGAAATCTATTAATGTTTAAGTTTAAAATGACTGATGAACTTACAATGGCAAAAGCCGATGAAGATGCTCAAAGAGTCTATGCCAAAAAACTTACTGCTGATAGAGAAAGTCAGAAAAGAAAGCGTGCCGAGGAATCAAAAGAACAGCAAGGAAACAGGCTTGAGGCTAAAGAACGCAAAACCGCGCAGTTAGACCAAGATCCACCTGGACAGCGAGAGTCAAAACATATCAAAACTGAAAATGATAGCGATGATGATTGGGTTTGGGATCTTGACTTGGATAAGGTCATCAATGCCTACCAGATTTTGTCTGTCGACTGACGTCATGTTTGTGTGTCGACTGACGTCATGTTTGTCGACTGACGTCATTATAAGGATTGATCTGTATGTCGTCATGAAGTTGTTTGTCGTCTGACGTCATGTTTGTCGACTAACGAAACTACAGACCGGGACACCGGGACACAAATGACGTGTTATGTCTGTTATAACGTAATAGAGGCAATAATCTTGACAGGGCCTTTTGAGGGTGAGGCTTTTCTTATTCCACGCATTCTCATGATTTCAATGGATCTGCCTTTTCAACCTAAAAGATTGCAATTCCCAATTTGATTAGCATATTTAGTTTTCAGTCCAAAACCACTAAAGCTATTATGTAAATATCAAAAATATTTATGTTGTCTGAGCAATAATTTTTAGATTTTATTTCAAAATAGAAAATTACCTGACAATTTTAGAATTATATCTATCTATATATATAAAAATAAGTTGTCTGTCTGTGGATCAGGTGACGTCATGTTTCTGTGTCGACAGGCGTCATGAAGTTAGTTGTCGTCATTTTTGCTATGACGGTGACGTCATTAAAGATATTTAAGACATATATGTTCACGTAGAAATCTATTAATGTTTAAGTTTAAAATGACTGATGAACTTACAATGGCAAAAGCCGATGAAGATACTCAAAGAGTCTATGCCAAAAAACTTGCTGCTGATAGAGAAAGTCAGAAAAGAAAGCGTGCCGAGGAATGAAAAGAACAGCAAGGAAACAGGCTTGAGGCTAAAGAACCCAAAACCGCGCAGTTAGATGAAGATCCACCTGGACAGCGAGAGTCAAAACATATCAAAACTGAAAATGATAGCGATGATGATTGGGTTTGGGATCTTGACTTGGATAAGGTCATCAATGCCTACCAGATTTTAGTTAAAAAAACAAAGGTTCGGCGATATGTATTTCATAGTGAAGCTGAAAAATAAAGAAGAAAAAGAAAACTGGAAAAAGAAAAAATGTAAAAAACTAAAAAATACTAAAAAGAAAAAACACTCAAAGAGAAATTACAGACCGGGACACAAATGACGACCGGGACAGAGGGAATATAAATAACGACCGGGACACTCAAGGAGAAATTACAGACTGGGATACCGGGACACAAATGACGACCGGGACACAGGCAATATAAATGACGACCAGGACACAGGTATTTAAGAATATCGTTCAAAGACAAATTTTTAATTGTAAGAAGACCGTTGAAAGAGAAATTTCTAATTGTAAAATGACTGAAGAACCTACAATGGCAACACCCGAGGAAGCTGCTCAAAACGAATGTATTCACGCCGAAGTAGCTGAGTTGGTAAAGCGTTATGTTTCAGGTTCTAGGTCCGAGAGGCTCCAGGTTTGAACCTTGGCCTTAGCATTAATACAAAAGAAGAAAAAAACTAAAAAAGGTAAAAACTACAAAAAAACTAAAAAGAAAATATATATATATATATTTATATATATCATCTTTTCCACAAAAATAATAATTTAGTGCTTCTGCTTAAAAACAGCAATCGAATTGATGCCTCCTGATACGCAACTATCAACAAAGTGGCAATCGTTGTGGTCGGTGATCAGTTCTTACCTCGAGATAATATTCTTTATAGGCGAAAAAATCAGTTGATGCCCTACAATATCCTGACGAATATAAATGACGCCCGGGACACTCAAATAGAAATCACAGACTGGGACACCGGGACACAAATGACGACGGGGACACAGGGAATATAAATGACGACCCGGACACAGGGACACAACTACAACGGGGACGCCGGGGGGCACAGGGGGATATATAAATGACGACGGCAACAAAGGAAATGGTCGATTAGCAATCACCATCAACAAAGCTCAAGGGCAATCAATAGAATCATGAGGTATAGATCTGAATACGGATTGTTTTCCCATGGACCATTATGCGTTGCATGTTCAACAGTCAGTAAACCTGACAATCTATGTATATGCACAGACGATGGGACAGCAAAGAATGTTGTATATTCGCAAGTTTTACGTAGTTAAAAACATATATATATATATATATATATATATATATATATATATATATATATATATATATATATATATATATATATATATATATATATATATATAAATATATATATATATATATATATATATATATATATATATATATATATATATATATATATATATATATATATCTATATTCACAGGTGGGACATAGGGACACAACTACAATGGCGCGTAACTAATATGGCGCGTAACGACTTACGCGCGCGGGGGGGTTTAGGGGGGCGCGAAGCGCCCCCACCAACTAGGTGTTGGGGTGGCGCGAAGCGCCACCCCAACAGCTAGTATATATATATATATATATATATATATATATATATATATATATATATATATATATATATATATATATATATATATATATATATATATATATATATATATATATATATATATATATATATATTCACAGGTGGGACATAGGGACACAACTACAATGGCGCGTAACTAATATGGCGCGTAACGACTTACGCGCGCGGGGGGGTTTGGGGGGGCGCGAAGCGCCCCCACCAACTAGGTGTTGGGGTGGCGCGAAGCGCCACCCCAACAGCTAGTATATATATATATATATATATATATATATATATATATATATATATATATATATATATATATATATATATATATATATATGTTTTTAACTACGTAAAACGTGCGAACATACAACATTCTTCGCTGTCCCATTGTCTGTGCATATAAATAAATTGTCAGGTTTACTGACTCTTGAACATGCAACATACAATTGTCCATGGGAAAAACAATCCGTATTCAGATCTATATGTGTCCCGGTGTCCCGGTCGTCATTTGTGTCCCGGTCTGTAATTTCTATTCGAATAATCCCTGTGTCCCGGTCGTCATTTATATATCCCGCCTGTGCCCCCGGCGTCCCCGTTGTAGTTGTGTCCCTGTGTCCCGGTCGTCATTTATATTTCCTGTGTCCTGGTCGTGATTTGTGTCCGGCTGTCCCAATCTTTAATTTCTCTTTGAGGTTCCCGGTCGTCATTTATATTCCCTGTGTCCCGGTCGTCATTTGTGTCCCGGTGTTCCGGTCTGTAATTTCTATTCGAACAATCCCTGTGTCCCGATCGTCATTTATATATCCCGCCTGTGCCCCCGGCGTTCCCGTTGTAGTTGTGTCCCTGTGTCCCGGTCGTCATTTATATTCCCTGTGTACTGGTCGTGATTTGTGTTGAGGTTCCCGGTCGTTACTTATATTCCCTGTGTTCCGGTCGCCATTTGTGTCCCGGTGTCCCGGTATGTAATTTCATCAGTTGACAAACATGACGTCAGTCGTTGTCATTTATATTCCCTGTGTCCCGGTATATATATATATATATATATATATATATATATATATATATATATATATATATATATATATATATATATATATATATATATATATATATATATATATATACCTTCTATATATATATAAATAAGTTGTCTGTCTGTCTGTCTGTGGATCAGGTGACGTCATGTTTCTGTGTCGACTGACGTCATGTTTTCAACTGACGAAATTACAGACCGGGACATCGGGACACAAATGACGACCGGGACACCGGCACATTGGGAATATAAATGACGACAATCAAAGAGAAAGCGACCGGGACAAAAGGATTGTTCGATTAGCAATCACCATCAACAAAGCACCGGGACACAAATGACGACCGGGACGCAGGGAGTATAAATGACGACCAGGACATAAGTAAAAAAAAACTAAAAAAACTAAAAAAAGGTAAAAACTACAAAAAAAACTAAAAGGAAAAAAAAAAACTAAAAACTAATAAAAAAACTAAAAACTAATAAAAAAAACTAAAAAAGCTAAAAAACTAAAAAAACTAAAAAAGAAAAAAATAAAAAAGGAAAAAATGAAAAATAAAGGAGAAAAACAAAACTAAAAAACGAATGTATATACAGACCGGGACACCGGGATACAAATGACGACCGGGACACAGGGAATATAAATGATACGGGGACGCCGGGGGGCACAGGGGGATATAAATGACGACCGGGACACCGGGACACAAGGAATATAAATGACGCCCGGGACACTCAAAGAGAAATCACAGACTGGGACACCGGGACACAAATGACGACCGGGACACAGGGAATATAAATGACGACCGGGACACAGGGACAAAACTACAAAGGGGACGCCGGGGGGCACAGGGGGATACATAAATGACGATGGCGACACAGGGAATGGTCGATTAGCAATCAACATCAACAAAGCTCAAGGGCAATCATTAGAATCATGAGGTATAGATCTGAATACGGATTGTTTTCCCATGGACCATTATATGTTGCATGTTCAAGAGTCGGCAAACCTGACAATCTATTTATATGCACAGACAATGGGACAGCAAAGAATGTTGTATATTCGCAAGTTTTACGTAGTTAAAAACATATATACACACATATATATATATATATATATATATATATATATATATATATATATATATATATATATATATATATATATATATATATATATATATATATATATATATATATATATATATATATATATATATATATACTAGCTGTTGGGGTGGCGCTTCGCGCCACCCCAACACCTAGTTGGTTGGGGCGCTTCGCGCCCCCCCAAGCCCCCCCGCGCGCGTAAGTCGTTACGCGCCATATTAGTTACGCGCCATTGTAGTTGTGTCCCTATGTCCCACCTGTGAATATAGATATATATATATATATATATATATATATATATATATATATATATATATATATATATATATATATATATATATATATATATATATATGTTTTTAACTACGTAAAACTTGCGAATATACAACATTCTTTGCTGTCCCATTGTCTGTGCATATAAATAGATTGTCAGGTTTACCGACTCTTGAACATGCAACATATAATGGTCCATGGGAAAACAATCCGTATTCAGATCTATACCTCATGATTCTAATGATTGCCCTTGAGCTTTGTTGATGGTGATTGCTAATCGACCATTCCCTGAGTCGCCATCGTCATTTATATATCCCCCTGTGCACCCCGGCGTCCCCTTTGTAGTTATGTCCCTGTTTCCCGGTCGTCATTTATATTCCCTGTGTCCCGGTCGTCATTTGTGTCCCGGTGTTCCAGTCTGTGATTTCTCTTTGAGTGTCCCGGGCGTCATTTATATTCCTTGTGTCCCGGTGTCCCGGTCGTCATTTATATCCCCCTGTGCTCCCCGGCGTCCCCATTGTAGTTGTGTCCCTGTGTCCCGGTCGTCATTTATATTCCCTGTGTCCCGGTTGTCATTTGTATCCCGGTGTCCCGGTCTGTATATACATTCGTTTTTTAGTTTTGTTTTTCTCCTTTATTTTTTTCCTTTTTTTTTTCTTTTTTAGTTTATTTAGATTTTTAGATTTTTTAGTTTTTTTATTAGTTTTTAGTTTTTTTGTAGTTTTTACCATTTTTTTAGTTTTTTTAGTTTTTTTTTTACTTATGTCCTGGTCGTCATTTATACTCCCTGTGTCCCGGTCGTCATTTGTGTCTCGGTGCTTTGTTGATTGCTAATTTATATTATATTTATATTTATATTTTTTATATTTATTAATATTTTTTTAGTTTTCTTTTTCTCTTATTTTTCAGTTTTTTCCTTTTTTTCAGTTTTTTCTTTTTTAGTTTTTAGTTTTTTTTTGTTTTTTACCTTTTTTTAGTTTTTTTAGTTTTTTTAGTTTTTTAGCTTTTTTAGTTTTTTTATTAGTTTTTAGTTTTTTTTAGTTTTTTCCTTTTTTTAGTTTTTTCAGTTTTTTTTAGTTTTTAGTTTTTTACCTTTTTTTAGTTTTTTTTAGTTTTTTAGCTTTTTTAGTTTTTTTTTCTTTTTAGTTTTTTTTGTAGTTTTTACCTTTTTTAGTTTTTTTTCTTCTTTTGTATTAGTGTGAAATAATTCAGACGTCATATGCGGACAAACACGACGTCACTCGAAAGACAGACAGACAGACATAACCCACAAACAACTTATTTTTATATATATTTACTAGCTGTTGGGGTGGCGCTTCGCGCCACCCCAACACCTAGTTGGTGGGGGCGCTTCGCGCCCCCCCCAAGCCCCCCCGCGCGCGTAAGTCGTTACGCGCCATAATAGTTACGCGCCATTGTAGTTGTGTCCCTATGTCCCACCTGTGAATATAGATAGATATATATATATGGTTTTAACTACGTAAAACTTGCGAATATACAACATTCTTTGCTGTCCCATTGTCTTTGCATATAAATAGATTGTCAGGTTTACCGACTCTTGAACATGCAACATATAATGGTCCATGGGAAAACAATCTGTATTCAGATCTATACCTCATGATTCTAATGATTGCCCTTGAGCTTTGTTGATGGTGATTGCTAATCGACCATTCCCTGTCCCGGTGTCCCGGTCGTCATTTACATCCCCCTGTTTCCCCCGGTGTCCCCGTTGTAGTTGTGTCCCTGTGTCCCGGTCGTCATTTATATTCCCTGTGTCCCGGGTCCCGGTCGTCATTTGTATCCCGGTGTCCCGGTCTGTATATACATTCGTTTTTTAGTTTTGTTTTTCTCCTTTATTTTTTTCCTTTTTTTTTCTTTTTTAGCTTATTTAGATTTTTAGATTTTTTAGTTTTTTTATTAGTTTTTAGTTTTTTTTTCTTTTTAGTTTTTTTGTCCCGGTCGTCATTTATATCCCCCTGTTTCCCCCGGTGTCCCCGTTGTAGTTGTGTCCCTGTGTCCCGGTCGTCATTTATATTCCCTGTGTCCCGGTCGTCATTTGTATCCCGGTGTACCGGTCTGTATATACATTCGTTTTTTAGTTTTGTTTTTCTCCTTTATTTTTTTCCTTTTTTTTTCTTTTTTTTATACTCCCTGTGTCCCGGTGCTTTGTTGATTGCTAATCGAACATTCCTTTTGTCCTGGTCGCTTTCTCTTTGAGTGTCGTCATTTATTTTTTTCTTTTTTAGTTCTTTTAGTTTTTACCTTTTTTAGTTTTTTTTAGTTTTTAGTTTTTTTAGTTTTTTACCTTTTTTTAGTTTTTTTAGTTTTTTTAGTTTTTTAGCTTTTTTATTTTTTTTATTAGTTTTTAGTTTTTTTGTAGTTTTTGCCTTTTTTTTAGTTTTTTTAGTTTTTTAGCTTTTTTATTAGTTTTTAGTTTTTTTTGTAGTTTTTGCCTTTTTTTAGTTTTTTTTAGTTTTTTAGCTTTTTTATTTTTTTTATTAGTTTTTAGTTTTTTTTGTAGTTTTTGCCTTTTTTTCTCTTTGAGTGTCGTCATTTATTAGTTTTTGCCTTTTTTTCTCTTTGAGTGTCGTCATTTATTAGTTTTTTCCTTTTTTTTTTTAGTTTTTTATTGGTTTTTACCTTTATTTTAGCTTATTTTTCAGTTTTTTCCTTTTTTTTAGTTTTTTTTTATTTTTTATTTTTTTTAGTTTATTACCTTTTTTTAGTTTTTTTAGTTTTTTTAGTTTTTTAGCTTTTTTACTTTTTTTATTAGTTTTTAGTTTTTTTTTGTAGTTTTTGCCTTTTTTTAGTTTTTTCAGTTTTTTTTTAGTTTTTTTTTGTAGTTTTTGCCTTTTTTTAGTTTTTTTAGTTTTTTAGCTTTTTTATTTTTTTTATTAGTTTTTAGTTTTTTTTGTAGTTTTTGCCTTTTTTAGTTTTTTCAGTTTTGACGTCACCTGATCCAGTTTTTTCAGGTGACGTCACCTGACACATCCATCCACACATCCATCCACAACTTATTTTTATATATATAGATTCATATTTTTTTAGTTTTCTTTTTCTCTTTTATTTTTCAGTTTTTTCCTTTTTTTTAGTTTTTTTCTTTTTTAGTTTTTAGTTTTTTTTAGTTTTTTACCTTTTTTTAGTTTTTTTTTAGTTTTTTTTAGTTTTTTAGCTTTTTTAGTTTTTTTATTAGTTTTTATTTTTTTTGTAGTTTTTGCCTTTTTTTATTTTTTTCAGTTTTTTTTAGTTATTAGATTTTTACCTTTTTTTAGTTTTTTTTAGTTTGTTAGCTTTTTTAGTTTTTTTTTCTTTTTAGTTTTTTTTTGTAGTTTTTACCTTTTTTAGTTTTTTTCTTCTTTTGTATTAGTGTGAAATAATTCAGACGTCATATGCGAACAAAAATGACGTCACCTGATCCATAGATCCACACACAGACAACTTATTTTTATATATCTTCTATATATATAAAAATAAGTTGTCTGTCCGTTACGCCAGATTATATCTTAAATATATATAAAAATGAAACTAAACTGAAAAGCAAACTGAAACTAAAAATGTAGAAACTGATAATTGCATAAATATTTCTATATATTTTGACAATAGATTAAAGTAATTCGAAAACCTTATAACAGATATTTATAATTTTGAGTTTTATTAAAAATTGTCGAGTGTTTGCATGCTTGGTACGTAAATTTTTTTTCTAACATCAATGTTAGAATGAACACTGAAAAATTGAAAAACATTGAAAAAGGTAGAATGTTACCAAAAAGCAAAACCAGGCTTGCGGTTCAAAGAGAAATGGCCAGATTAAGAATGTGCAATTTACGTCAACGAAGGCGTGTCGAGGAACTACCAGAGCAACGCGAAACCAGACTTGCTTCTGAAAGAGAAAGTAAAAAAAGAAGGCGTGCCGAGGAATCAAAAGAACAGCAAAAAGGTAAAAAACTAAAAAAAAACTAAAAACTAAAAAAGAAAAAAACTAAAAAAAGGAAAAGACTGAAAAATAAAAGAGAAAAAGAAAACTAAAAAAATATGAATAAAAATACAAAAAAATAAAAAAGATAAAAACTACAAAAAAACTTAAAAAGAAAAAACGAAAAAAAACTAAAAAAGCAAAAAAATAAAAGAAGCAAAAATGTAAAGAAGGTAAAAACTACAAAAAAAAAAGAAAACAAAATAAAAAAATCTAAAAAAGCTTAAAAACTAAAAAAAAACTAAAAAAAGATAAAAAACTAAAAAAAACTAAAAAAAGGAAAAAACCATAAAATAAACTAAAAACTAATAAAAAAAAAATAAAAAAGCTAAAAAACTAAAAAAAACTAAAAAAAAACTAAAAAAGGTAAAAACTAAAAGAACTAAAAAAGAAAAAAAACTAAAAAAAAGAAAAAACTGAAAAATAAAGGAGAAAAAGAAAACTAAAAAAATATAAATAAAAATAAAAACTAAAAAGATAAAAACTTCAAAGAAAACTAAAAAGAAAAAAGAAAAAAACTAAAAAACCTAAAAAAAGGTTTAAAACCAATAAAAAAAAACTAAAAACAAAAAAAGGGAAAAAATTAAAAATTTATTTCATCATAAGTTTTCAACTGACGAAATTACAGACCGGGACATCGGGACACAAATGACGACCGGGACACCGGCACATAGGGAATATGAATGACGACACTCAAAGAGAAAGCGACCGGGACAAAAGGAATGTTCGATTAGCAATCAACAAAGCACCGGGACACAAATGACGACCGTGACACAGGGAGTATAAATGACGACCAGGACATAAGTAAAAAAAAAACTAAAAAAACTAAAAAACAGGTAAAAACTACAAAAAAACTAAAAAGAAAAAAAAATAAAAACTAATAAAAAAACTAAAAAATCTAAAAATCTAAATAAACTAAAAAAGAAAAAAAATAAAAAAAAGGAAAAAAATAAAGGAGAAAAACAAAACTAAAAAACGAATGTATATACAGACCGGGACACCGGGATACAAATGACGACCGGGACACAGGGAATATAAATGACGACCGGGACACAGGGACACAACTACAACGGGGACGCCGGGGGGCACAGGGGGATATAAATGACGACCGAGACACCGGGACACATGGAATATAAATGACGCCCGGGACACTCAAAGAGAAATCACAGACTGGGACACCGGGACACAAATGACGACCTGGACACAGGGACAAAACTACAAAGGGGATTCCGGGGGGCACAAGGGGATATATAAATGACGATGGCGACACAGGGAATGGTAGATTAGCAATCACCATCAACAAAGCTCAAGGGCAATCATTAGAATCATGAGGTATAGATCTGAATACGGATTGTTTTCCCATGGACCATTATATGTTGCATTTTCAAGAGTCGGTAAACAATCTATTTATATGCACAGACAATGGGACAGCAAAGAATGTTGTATATTTGCAAGTTTTACGTAGTTAAAAACATATATATATATATATCTATATTCACAGGTGGGACATAGGGACACAACTACAATGGCGCGTAACGACTTACGCGCGCGGGGGGGCTTGGGGGGGGCGCGAAGCGCCCCCACCAACTAGGTGTTGGGGTGGCGCGAAGCGCCACCCCAACAGCTAGTATGGATATATATATATATATATATATATATATATATATATATATATATACTAGCTGTTGGGGTGGCGCTTCTTTTTTAGTTTTTTAGCTTTTTTATTTTTTTTATTAGTTTTTAGTTTTTTTTGTAGTTTTTGCCTTTTTTTAGTTTTTTCAGTTTTGACGTCACCTGATCCAGTTTTTTCAGGTGACGTCACCTGACACATCCATCCATCCATCCACAGACAACTTATTTTTATATATATAGAAGATATATATATATATATATATATATATCTATATTCACAGGTGGGACATAGGGACACAACTACAATGGCGCATAACTGATATGGCGCGTAACGACTTACGCACGCGGGGGTATATATATATATATATATATATATATATATATATATATATATATATATATATATATACTATATATGCTTTTTTGGTTTTATCTTTTTTCTTTTTAGTTTTTTTTGTAGTTTTTACCTTTTGTAGTTTGCTTATTTTTGTTTTTATTTTTTTTAGTTTTCTTTTCTCCTTTATTTATCACTTTTTTTTTCTTTTTTTTAATTTATTTTCTTTTTCAGTTTTTAGTTTTCTTATTAGTTTTTAGCTTTTCTTTCTTTTTAGTTTTTTCTTTAGTTTTTACTTTTTTTTTGTTTTTTTTTAGTTTTTAGCTTTGTAGTTTTTACTTTT
>NW_027066634.1:0-17733 GCF_032884065.1 Artemia franciscana
TAGAATTCTAATCTATTGATTCTAGACCAGCTAGAATCAATAGTAGATAGAACAGTGAAAGTTTGATTCTAGCTAGTCTATCTACTATTTCTATGAGTCATATGCAAGACGTCATTTTAGAAAAGACTTTTTCACTATTCAATAAATAGATTCAAATCTATTTGAATCTAGAATCAAACTTTCTGTTTGATTCTAATAGAATCAATAGAATAGCACTAGTTCGTATGTGACGTCTTGCATATGGTTCTAGAATTCTAATCTATTGATTCTAGACCAGCTAGAATCAATAGTAGATAGAACAGTGAAAGTTTGATTCTAGCTAGTCTATCTACTATTTCTATGAGTCATATGCAAGACGTCATTTTAGGAAAGACTTTTTCACTATTCAATAAATAGATTCAAATCTATTTGAATCTAGAATCAAACTTTCTGTTTGATTCTAATAGAATCAATAGAATAGCACTAGTTCGTATGTGACGTCTTGCATATGGTTCTAGAATTCTAATCTATTGATTCTAGCTAGTCTATCTACTATTTCTATGAGTCATATGCAAGACGTCATTTTAGAAAAGACTTTTTCACTATTCAATAAATAGATTCAAATCTATTTGAATCTAGAATCAAACTTTCTGTTTGATTCTAATAGAATCAATAGAATAGCACTAGTTCGTATGTGACGTCTTAAATATGGTTCTAGAATTCTAATCTATTGATTCTAGCTAGTCTATCTACTATTTCTATGAGTCATATGCAAGATGTCATTTTAGAAAAGACTTTTTCACTATTCAATAAATAGATTCAAATCTATTTGAATCTAGAATCAAACTTTCTGTTTGATTCTAATAGAATCAATAGAATAGCACTAGTTCGTATGTGACGTCTTGCATATGGTTCTAGAATTCTAATCTATTCATTCTAGCTAGTCTATCTACTATTTCTATGAGTCATATGCAAGACGTCATTTTAGAAAAGACTTTTTCACTATTCAATAAATAGATTCAAATCTATTTGAATCTAGAATCAAATTTTCTGTTTGATTCTAATAGAATCAATAGAATAGCACTAGTTCGTATTTGACGTCTTGCATATGGTTCTAGAATTCTAATCTATTGATTCTAGACCAGCTAGAATCAATAGTAGATAGAACAGTGAAAGTTTGATTCTAGCTAGTCTATCTACTATTTCTATGAGTCATATGCAATACGTCATTTTAGAAAAGACTTTTTCACTAATCAATAAATAGATTCAAATCTATTTGAATCTAGAATCAAACTTTCTGTTTGATTCTAATAGAATCTATAGAATAGCACTAGTTCGTATGTGACGTCTTGCATATGGTTCTGGAATTCTAATCTATTGATTCTAGCTAGTCTATCTACTATTTCTATGAGTCATATGCAAGACGTCATTTTAGAAAAGACTTTTTCACTATTCAATAAATAGATTCAAATCTATTTGAATCTAGAATCAAACTTTCTGTTTGATTCTAATAGAATCAATAGAATAGCACTAGTTCGTATGTGACGTCTTGCATTTGGTTCTAGAATTCTAATCTATTGATTCTAGACCAGCTAGAATCAATAGTAGATAGAACAGTGAAAGTTTGATTCTAGCTAGTCTATCTACTATTTCTATGAGTCATATGCAAGACGTCATTTTAGAAAAGACTTTTTCACTATTCAATAAATAGATTCAAATCTATTTGAATCTAGAATCAAACTTTCTGTTTGATTCTAATAGAATCAATAGAATAGCACTAGTTCGTATGTGACGTCTTGCATAAGGTTCTAGAATTCTAATCTATTGATTCTAGCTAGTTTATCTACTATTTCTATGAGTCATATGCAAGACGTCATTTTAGAAGAGACTTTTTCACTATTCAATAAATAGATTCAAATCTATTTGAATCTAGAATCAAACTTTCTGTTTGATTCTAATAGAATCAATAGAATAGCACTAGTTCGTATGTGACGTCTTGCATATGGTTCTAGAATTCTAATCTATTGATTCTAGACCAGCTAGAATCAATAGTAGATAGAACAGTGAAAGTTTGATTCTAGCTAGTCTATCTACTATTTCTATGAGTCATATGCAAGACGTCATTTTAGAAAAGACTTTTTCACTATTCAATAAATAGATTCAAATCTATTTGAATCTAGAATCAAACTTTCTGTTTGATTCTAATAGAATCAATAGAATAGCACTAGTTCGTATGTGACGTCTTGCATATGGTTCTAGAATTCTAATCTATTGATTCTAGCTAGTCTATCTACTATTTCTATGAGTCATATGCAAGACGTCATTTTAGAAAAGACTTTTTCACTATTCAATAAATAGATTCAAATCAATTTGAATCTAGAATCAAACTTTCTGTTTGATTCTAATAGAATCAATAGAATAGCACTAGTTCGTATGTGACGTCTTGCATATGGTTCTAGAATTCTTATCTATTGATTCTAGACCATTTAGAATCAATAGTAGATAGAACAGTGAAAGTTTAATTCTAGCTAGTCTATCTACTATTTCTATGAGTCATATGCAAGACGTCATTTTAGAAAAGACTTTTTCACTATTCAATAAATAGATTCAAATCTATTTGAATCTAGAATCAAACTTTCTGTTTGATTCTAATAGAATCAATAGAATAGCACTAGTTCGTATGTGACGTCTTGCATATGGTTCTAGAATTCTAATCTATTGATTCTAGCTAGTCTATCTACTATTTCTATGAGTCATATGCAAGACGTCATTTTAGAAAAAACTTTTTCACTATTCAATAAATAGATTCAAATCTATTTGAATCTAGAATCAAACTTTCTGTTTGATTCTAATAGAATCAATAGAATAGCACTAGTTCGTATGTGACGTCTTGCATATGGTTCTAGAATTCTAATCTATTGATTCTAGACCAGCTAGAATCAATAGTAGATAGAACAGTGAAAGTTTGATTCTAGCTAGTCTATCTACTATTTCTATGAGTCATATGCAAGACGTCATTTTAGAAAAGACTTTTTCACTATTCAATAAATAGATTCAAATCTATTTGAATCTAGAATCAAACTTTCTGTTTGATGCTAATAGAATCAATAGAATAGCACTAGTTCGTATTTGACGTCTAGCATATGGTTCTAGAATTCTAATCTATTGATTCTAGACCAGCTAGAATCAATAGTAGATAGAACAGTGAAAGTTTGATTCTAGCTAGTCTATCTACTAATTCTATGAAGCATATGCAAGACGTCATTTTAGAAAAGACTTTTTCACTATTCAATAAATAGATTCAAATCTATTTGAATCTAAAATCAAACTTTCTGTTTGATTCTAATAGAATCTATAGAATAGCACTAGTTCGTATGTGACGTCTTGCATATGGTTCTAGAATTCTAATCTATTGATTCTAGACCATTTAGAATCAATAGTAGATAGAACAGTGAAAGTTTAATTCTAGCTAGTCTATCTACTATTTCTATGAGTCATATGCAAGACGTCATTTTAGAAAAGACTTTTTCACTATTCAATAAATAGATTCAAATCTATTTGAATCTAGAATCAAACTTTCTGTTTGATTCTAATAGAATCAATAGAATAGCACTAGTTCGTATGTGACGTCTTGCATATGGTTCTAGAATTCTAATCTATTGATTCTAGCTAGTCTATCTACTATTTCTATGAGTCATATGCAAGACGTCATTTTAGAAAAGACTTTTTCACTATTCAATAAATAGATTCAAATCTATTTGAATCTAGAATCAAACTTTCTGTTTGATTCTAATAGAATCAATAGAATAGCACTAGTTCGTATGTGACGTCTTGCATATGGTTCTAGAATTCTAATCTATTGATTCTAGACCAGCTAGAATCAATAGTAGATAGAACAGTGAAATTTTGATTCTAGCTAGTCTATCTACTATTTCTATGAGTCATATGCAAGACGTCATTTTAGAAAATACTTTTTCACTATTCAATAAATAGATTCAAATCTATTTGAATCTAGAATCAAACTTTCTGTTTGATTCTAATAGAATCAATAGAATAGCACTAGTTCGTATGTGACGTCTTGCATATGGTTCTAGAATTCTAATCTATTGATTCTAGCTAGTCTATCTACTATTTCTATGAGTCATATGCAAGACGTCATTTTAGAAAAGACTTTTTCACTATTCAATATATAGATTCAAATCTATTTGAATCTAGAATCAAACTTTCTGTTTGATTCTAATAGAATCAATAGAATAGCACTAGTTCGTATGTGACGTCTTGCATGTGGTTCTAGAATTCTAATCTATTGATTCAAGCTAGTCTATCTACTATTTCTATGAGTCATATGCAAGACGTCATTTTAGAAAAGACTTTTTCACTATTCAATAAATAGATTCAAATCTATTTGAATCTAGAATCAAACTTTCTGTTTGATTCTAATAGAATCAATAGAATAGCACTAGTTCGTATGTGACGTCTTGCATATGGTTCTAGAATTCTAATCTACTGATTCTAGACCAGCTAGAATCAATAGTAGATAGAACAGTGAAAGTTTGATTCTAGCTAGTCTATCTACTATTTCTATGAGGCATATGCAAGACGTCATTTTAGAAAAGACTTTTTCACTATTCAATAAATAGATTCAAATCTATTTGAATCTAGAATCAAATTTTCTGTTTGATTCTAATAGAATCAATAGAATAGCACTAGTTCGTATGTGACGTCTTGCATATGGTTCTAGAATTCTAATCTATTGATTCTAGCTAGTCTATCTACTATTTCTATGAGTCATATGCAAGACGTCATTTTAGAAAAGACTTTTTCACTATTCAATAAATAGATTCAAATCTATTTGAATCTAGAATCAAACTTTCTGTTTGATTCTAATAGAATCAATAGAATAGCACTAGCTCGTATGTGACGTCTTGCATATGGTTCTAGAATTCTAATCTATTGATTCTAGACCAGCTAGAATCAATAGTAGATAGAACATTGAAAGTTTGATTCTAGCTAGTCTATCTACTATTTCTATGAGTCATATGCAAGACGTCATTTTAAAAAAAGACTTTTTCACTATTCAATAAATAGATTCAAATCCATTTGAATCTAGAATCAAACTTTCTGTTTGATTCTAATAGAATCAAAAGAATAGCACTAGTTCGTATGTGACGTCTTGCATATGGTTCTAGAATTCTAATCTATTGATTCTAGCTAGTCTATCTACTATTTCTATGAGTCATATGCAAGACGTCATTTTAGAAAAGACTTTTTCACTATTCAATAAATAGATTCAAATCTATTTGAATCTAGAATCAAACTTTCTGTTTGATTCTAATAGAATCAATAGAATAACACTAGTTCGCATGTGACGTCTTGCATATGGTTCTAGAATTCTAATCTATTAATTCTAGACCAGCAAGAATCAATAGTAGATAGAACAGTGAAAGTTTGATTCTAGCTAGTCTATCTACTATTTCTATGAGTCATATGCAAGACGTCATTTTAGAAAAGACTTTTTCACTATTCAATAAATAGATTCAAATCTATTTGAATCTAGAATCAAACTTTCTGTTTGATTCTAATAGAATCAATAGAATAGCACTAGTTCGTATGTGACGTCTTGCATATGGTTCTAGAATTCTAATCTATTGATTCTAGACCAGCTAGAATCAATAGTAGATAGAAAAGTGAAAGTTTGATTCTAGCTAGTCTATCTACTATTTCTATGAGTCATATGCAAGACGTCATTTTAGAAAAGACTTTTTCACTATTCAATAAATAGATTCAAATCTATTTGAATCTAGAATCAAACTTTCTGTTTGATTCTAATAGAATCAATAGAATAGCACTAGTTCGTATGTGACGTCTTGCATATGGTTCTAGAATTCTAATCTATTGATTCTAGCTAGTCTATCTACTATTTCTATGAGTCATATGCAAGACGTCATTTTAGAAAAGACTTTTTCACTATTCAATAAATAGATTCAAATCTATTTGAATCAAGAATCAAACTTTCTGTTTGATTCTAATAGAATCAATAGAATAGCACTAGTTCGTATGTGACGTCTTGCATATGGTTCTAGAATTCTAATCTATTGATTCTAGCTAGTCTATCTACTATTTCTATGAGTCAAATGCAAGACGTCATTTTAGAAAAGACTTTTTCACTATTCAATAAATAGATTCAAATCTATTTGAATCTAGAATCAAACTTTCTGTTTGATTCTAATAGAATCAATAGAATAGCACTAGTTCGTGTGTGACGTCTTGCATATGGTTCTAGAATTCTAATCTATTGATTCTAGCTAGTCTATCTACTATTTCTATGAGTCATATGCAAGACGTCATTTTAGAAAAGACTTTTCACTATTCAATAAATAGATTCAAATCTATTTGAATCTAGAATCAAACTTTCTGTTTGATTTTAATAGAATCAATAGAATAGCACTAGTTCGTATGTGACGTCTTGCATATGGTTCTAGAATTCTAATCTATTGATTCTAGACCAGCTAGAATCAATAGTAGATAGAACAGTGAAAGTTTGATTCTAGCTAGTCTATCTACTATTTCTATGAGTCATATGCAAGACGTCATTTTAGAAAAGACTTTTTCACTATTCAATAAATAGATTCAAATCTATTTGAATCTAGAATCAAACTTTCTGTTTGATTCTAATAGAATCAATAGAATAGCACTAGTTCGTATGTGACGTCTTGCATATGGTTCTAGAATTCTAATCTATTGATTCTAGCTAGTCTATCTACTATTTCTATGAGTCATATGCAAGACGTCATTTTAGAAAAGACTTTTTCACTATTCAATAAATAGATTCAAATCTATTTGAATCTAGAATCAAACTTTCTGTTTGATTCTAATAGAATCAATAGAATAGCACTAGTTCGTATGTGACGTCTTAGATATGGTTCTAGAATTCTAATCTATTGATTCTAGCTAGTCTATCTACTATTTCTATGAGTCATATGCAAGACGTCATTTTAGAAAAGACTTTTTCACTATTCAATAAATAGATTCAAATCTATTTGAATCTAGAATCAAATTTTCTGTTTGATTCTAATAGAATCAATAGAATAGCACTAGTTCGTATTTGACGTCTTGCATATGGTTCTAGAATTCTAATCTATTGATTCTAGACCAGCTAGAATCAATAGTAGATAGAACAGTGAAAGTTTGATTCTAGCTAGTCTATCTACTATTTCTATGAGTCATTTGCAATACGTCATTTTAGAAAAGACTTTTTCACTAATCAATAAATAGATTCAAATCTATTTGAATCTAGAATCAAACTTTCTGTTTGATTCTAATAGAATCTATAGAATAGCACTAGTTCGTATGTGACGTCTTGCATATGGTTCTGGAATTCTAATCTATTGATTCTAGCTAGTCTATCTACTATTTCTATGAGTCATATGCAAGACGTCATTTTAGAAAAGACTTTTTCACTATTCAATAAATAGATTCAAATCTATTTGAATCTAGAATCAAACTTTCTGTTTGATTCTAATAGAATCAATAGAATAGCACTAGTTCGTATGTGACGTCTTGCATTTGGTTCTAGAATTCTAATCTATTGATTCTAGACCAGCTAGAATCAATAGTAGATAGAACAGTGAAAGTTTGATTCTAGCTAGTCTATCTACTATTTCTATGAGTCATATGCAAGACGTCATTTTAGAAAAGACTTTTTCACTATTCAATAAATAGATTCAAATCTATTTGAATCTAGAATCAAACTTTCTGTTTGATTCTAATAGAATCAATAGAATAGCACTAGTTCGTATGTGACGTCTTGCATATGGTTCTAGAATTCTAATCTATTGATTCTAGCTAGTTTATCTACTATTTCTATGAGTCATATGCAAGACGTAATTTTAGAAAAGACTTTTTCACTATTCAATAAATAGATTCAAATCTATTTGAATCTAGAATCAAACTTTCTGTTTGATTCTAATAGAATCAATAGAATAGCACTAGTTCGTATGTGACGTCTTGCATATGGTTCTAGAATTCTAATCTATTCATTCTATACCAGCTAGAATCAATAGTAGATAGAACAGTGAAAGTTTGATTCTAGCTAGTCTATCTACTATTTCTATGAGTCATATGCAAGACGTCATTTTAGAAAAGACTTTTTCACTATTCAATAAATAGATTCAAATCTATTTGAATCTAGAATCAAACTTTCTGTTTGATTCTAATAGAATCAATAGAATAGCACTAGTTCGTATGTGACGTCTTGCATATGGTTCTAGAATTCTAATCTATTGATTCTAGCTAGTCTATCTACTATTTCTATGAGTCATATGCAAGACGTCATTTTAGAAAAGACTTTTTCACTATTCAATAAATAGATTCAAATCTATTTGAATCTAGAATCAAACTTTCTGTTTGATTCTAATAGAATCAATAGAATAGCACTAGTTCGTATGTGACGTCTTGCATATGGTTCTAGAATTCTAATCTATTGATTCTAGACCATTTAGAATCAATAGTAGATAGAACAGTGAAAGTTTAATTCTAGCTAGTCTATCTACTATTTCTATGAGTCATATGCAAGACGTCATTTTAGAAAAGACTTTTTCACTATTCAATAAATAGATTCAAATCTATTTGAATCTAGAATCAAACTTTCTGTTTGATTCTAATAGAATCAATAGAATAGCACTAGTTCGTATGTGACGTCTTGCATATGGTTCTAGAATTCTAATCTATTGATTCTAGCTAGTCTATCTACTATTTCTATGAGTCATATGCAAGACATCATTTTAGAAAAAACTTTTTCACTATTCAATAAATAGATTCAAATCTATTTGAATCTAGAATCAAACTTTCTGTTTGATTCTAATAGAATCAATAGAATAGCACTAGTTCGTATGTGACGTCTTGCATATGGTTCTAGAATTCTAATCTATTGATTCTAGACCAGCTAGAATCAATAGTAGATAGAACAGTGAAAGTTTGATTCTAGCTAGTCTATCTACTATTTCTATGAGTCATATGCAAGACGTCATTTTAGAAAAGACTTTTTCACTATTCAATAAATAGATTCAAATCTATTTGAATCTAGAATCAAACTTTCTGTTTGATGCTAATAGAATCAATAGAATAGCACTAGTTCGTATTTGACGTCTAGCATATGGTTCTAGAATTCTAATCTATTGATTCTAGACCAGCTAGAATCAATAGTAGATAGAACAGTGAAAGTTTGATTCTAGCTAGTCTATCTACTAATTCTATGAAGCATATGCAAGACGTCATTTTAGAAAAGACTTTTTCACTATTCAATAAATAGATTCAAATCTATTTGAATCTAAAATCAAACTTTCTGTTTGATTCTAATAGAATCTATAGAATAGCACTAGTTCGTATGTGACGTCTTGCATATGGTTCTAGAATTCCAATCTATTGATTCTAGACCATTTAGAATCAATAGTAGATAGAACAGTGAAAGTTTAATTCTAGCTAGTCTATCTACTATTTCTATGAGTCATATGCAAGACGTCATTTTAGAAAAGACTTTTTCACTATTCAATAAATAGATTCAAATCTATTTGAATCTAGAATCAAACTTTCTGTTTTATTCTAATAGAATCAATAGAATAGCACTAGTTCGTGTGTGACGTCTTGCATATGGTTCTAGAATTCTAATCTATTGATTCTAGCTAGTCTATCTACTATTTCTATGAGTCATATGCAAGACGTCATTTTAGAAAAGACTTTTCACTATTCAATAAATAGATTCAAATCTATTTGAATCTAGAATCAAACTTTCTGTTTGATTTTAATAGAATCAATAGAATAGCACTAGTTCGTATGTGACGTCTTGCATATGGTTCTAGAATTCTAATCTATTGATTCTAGACCAGCTAGAATCAATAGTAGATAGAACAGTGAAAGTTTGATTCTAGCTAGTCTATCTAATATTTCTATGAGTCATATGCAAGACGTCATTTTAGAAAAGACTTTTTCACTATTCAATAAATAGATTCAAATCTATTTGAATCTAGAATCAAACTTTCTGTTTGATTCTAATAGAATCAATAGAATACCACTAGTTCGTATGTGACGTCTTGCATATGGTTCTAGAATTCTAATCTATTGATTCTAGCTAGTCTATCTACTATTTCTATGAGTCATATGCAAGACGTCATTTTAGAAAAGACTTTTTCACTATTCAATAAATAGATTCAAATCTATTTGAATCTAGAATCAAACTTTCTGTTTGATTCTAATAGAATCAATAGAATAGCACTAGTTCGTATGTGACGTCTTGCATATGGTTCTAGAATTCTAATCTATTGATTCTAGCTAGTCTATCTACTATTTCTATGAGTCAAATGCAAGACGTAATTTTAGAAAAGACTTTTTCACTATTCAATAAATAGATTCAAATCTATTTGGGTCTAGAATCAAACTTTCTGTTTGATTCTAATAGAATCAATAGAATAGCACTAGTTCGTATGTGACGTCTTGCATATGGTTCTAGAATTCTAATCTATTGATTCTAGACCAGCTAGAATCAATAGTAGATAGAACAGTGAAATTTTGATTCTAGCTAGTCTATCTACTATTTCTATGAGTCATATGCAAGACGTCATTTTAGAAAAGACTTTTTCACTATTCAATAAATAGATTCAAATCTATTTGAATCTAGAATCAAACTTTCTGTTTGATTCTAATAGAATCAATAGAATAGCACTAGTTCGTATGTGACGTCTTGCATATGGTTCTAGAATTCTAATCTATTGATTCTAGCTAGTCTATCTACTATTTCTATGAGTCATATGCAAGACGTCATTTTAGAAAAGACTTTTTCACTATTCAATTAATAGATTCAAATCTATTTGAATCTAGAATCAAACTTTCTGTTTGATTCTGATATCAATAGTAGATAGAACAGTGAAAGTTTGATTCTAGCTAGTCTATCTACTATTTCTATGAGTCATATGCAAGACGTCATTTTAGAAAAGACTTTTTCACTATTCAATAAATAGATATCAATAGTAGATAGAACAGTGAAAGTTTGATTCTAGCTAGTCTATCTACTATTTCTATGAGTAATACGCAAGACGTCATTTTAGAAAAGACTTTTTCACTATTCAATAAATAGATGTCAATAGTAGATAGAACAGTGAAAGTTTGATTCTAGCTAGTCTATCTACTATTTCTATGAGTCATATGCAAGACGTCATTTTAGAAAAGACTTTTTCACTATTCAATAAATAGATATCAATAGTAGATAGAACAGTGAAAGTTTGATTCTAGCTAGTCTATCTACTATTTCTATGAATCATATGCAAGACGTCATTTTAGAAAAGACTTTTTCACTATTCAATAAATAGATATCAATAGTAGATAGAACAGTGAAAGTTTGATTCTAGCTAGTCTATCTACTATTTCTATGAGTCATATGCAAGACGTCATTTTAGAAAAGACTTTTTCACTATTCAATAAATAGATATCAATAGTAGATAGAACAGTGAAAGTTTGATTCTAGCTAGTCTATCTACTATTTCTATGAGTCATATGCAAGACGTCATTTTAGAAAAGACTTTTTCACTATTTAATAAATAGATATCAATAGTAGATAGAACAGTGAAAGTTTGATTCTAGCTAGTCTATCTACTATTTCTATGAGTCATATGCAAGACGTCATTTTAGAAAAGACTTTTTCACTATTCAATAAATAGATATCAATAGTAGATAGAACAGTGAAAGTTTGATTCTAGCTAGTCTATCTACTATTTCTATGAGTCATATGCAAGACGTCATTTTAGAAAAGACTTTTTCACTATTCAATAAATAGATATCAATAGTAGATAGAACAGTGAAAGTTTGATTCTAGCTAGTCTATCTACTATTTCTATGAATCATATGCAAGACGTCATTTTAGAAAAGACTTTTTCACTATTCAATAAATAGATATCAATAGTAGATAGAACAGTGAAAGTTTGATTCTAGCTAGTCTATCTACTATTTCTATGAATCATATGCAAGACGTCATTTTAGAAAAGACTTTTTCACTATTCAATAAATAGATATCAATAGTAGATAGAACAGTGAAAGTTTGATTCTAGCTAGTCTATCTACTATTTCTATGAGTCATATGCAAGACGTCATTTTAGAAAAGACTTTTTCACTATTCAATAAATAGATATCAATAGTAGATAGAACAGTGAAAGTTTGATTCTAGCTAGTCTATCTACTATTTCTATGAGTCATATGCAAGACGTCATTTTAGAAAAGACTTTTTCACTATTCAATAAATAGATATCAATAGTAGATAGAACAGTGAAAGTTTGATTCTAGCTAGTCTATCTACTATTTCTATGAGTCATATGCAAGACGTCATTTTAGAAAAGACTTTTTCACTATTCAATAAATAGATATCAATAGTAGATAGAACAGTGAAAGTTTGATTCTAGCTAGTCTATCTACTATTTCTATGAGTCATATGCAAGACGTCATTTTAGAAAAGACTTTTTCACTATTCAATAAATAGATATCAATAGTAGATAGAACAGTGAAAGTTTGATTCTAGCTAGTCTATCTACTATTTCTATGAGTCATACGCAAGACGTCATTTTAGAAAAGACTTTTTCACTATTCAATAAATAGATATCAATAGTAGATAGAACAGTGAAAGTTTGATTCTAGCTAGTCTATCTACTATTTCTATGAGTCATATGCAAGACGTCATTTTAGAAAAGACTTTTTCACTATTCAATAAATAGATATCAATAGTAGATAGAACAGTGAAAGTTTGATTCTAGCTAGTCTATCTACTATTTCTATGAGTCATATGCAAGACGTCATTTTAGAAAAGACTTTTTCACTATTCAATAAATAGATATCAATAGTAGATAGAACAGTGAAAGTTTGATTCTAGCTAGTCTATCTACTATTTCTATGAGTCATATGCAAGACGTCATTTTAGAAAAGACTTTTTCACTATTCAATAAATAGATATCAATAGTAGATAGAACAGTGAAAGTTTGATTCTAGCTAGTCTATCTACTATTTCTATGAGTCATATGCAAGACGTCATTTTAGAAAAGACTTTTTCACTATTCAATAAATAGATATCAATAGTAGATAGAACAGTGAAAGTTTGATTCTAGCTAGTCTATCTACTATTTCTATGAGTCATATGCAAGACGTCATTTTAGAAAAGACTTTTTCACTATTCAATAAATAGATATCAATAGTAGATAGAACAGTGAAAGTTTGATTCTAGCTAGTCTATCTACTATTTCTATGAGTCATATGCAAGACGTCATTTTAGAAAAGACTTTTTCACTATTCAATAAATAGATATCAATAGTAGATAGAACAGTGAAAGTTTGATTCTAGCTAGTCTATCTACTATTTCTATGAGTCATATGCAAGACGTCATTTTAGAAAAGACTTTTTCACTATTCAATAAATAGATATCAATAGTAGATAGAACAGTGAAAGTTTGATTCTAGCTAGTCTATCTACTATTTCTATGAGTCATATGCAAGACGTCATTTTAGAAAAGACTTTTTCACTATTCAATAAATAGATATCAATAGTAGATAGAACAGTGAAAGTTTGATTCTAGCTAGTCTATCTACTATTTCTATGAGTCATATGCAAGACGTCATTTTAGAAAAGACTTTTTCACTATTCAATAAATAGATATCAATAGTAGATAGAACAGTGAAAGTTTGATTCTAGCTAGTCTATCTACTATTTCTATGAGTCATATGCAAGACGTCATTTTAGAAAAGACTTTTTCACTATTCAATAAATAGATATCAATAGTAGATAGAACAGTGAAAGTTTGATTCTAGCTAGTCTATCTACTATTTCTATGAGTCATATGCAAGACGTCATTTTAGAAAAGACTTTTTCACTATTCAATAAATAGATATCAATAGTAGATAGAACAGTGAAAGTTTGATTCTAGCTAGTCTATCTACTATTTCTATGAGTCATATGCAAGACGTCATTTTAGAAAAGACTTTTTCACTATTCAATAAATAGATATCAATAGTAGATAGAACAGTGAAAGTTTGATTCTAGCTAGTCTATCTACTATTTCTATGAGTCATATGCAAGACGTCATTTTAGAAAAGACTTTTTCACTATTCAATAAATAGATATCAATAGTAGATAGAACAGTGAAAGTTTGATTCTAGCTAGTCTATCTACTATTTCTATGAGTCATATGCAAGACGTCATTTTAGAAAAGACTTTTTCACTATTCAATAAATAGATATCAATAGTAGATAGAACAGTGAAAGTTTGATTCTAGCTAGTCTATCTACTATTTCTATGAGTCATATGCAAGACGTCATTTTAGAAAAGACTTTTTCACTATTCAATAAATAGATATCAATAGTAGATAGAACAGTGAAAGTTTTATTCTAGCTAGTCTATCTACTATTTCTATGAGTCATATGCAAGACGTCATTTTAGAAAAGACTTTTTCACTATTCAATAAATAGATATCAATAGTAGATAGAACAGTGAAAGTTTGATTCTAGCTAGTCTATCTACTATTTCTATGAGTCATATGCAAGACGTCATTTTAGAAAAGACTTTTTCACTATTCAATAAATAGATATCAATAGTAGATAGAACAGTGAGAGTTTGATTCTAGCTAGTCTATCTACTATTTCTATGAGTCATATGCAAGACGTCATTTTAGAAAAGACTTTTTCACTATTCAATAAATAGATATCAATAGTAGATAGAACAGTGAAAGTTTGATTCTAGCTAGTCTATCTACTATTTCTATGAGTCATATGCAAGACGTCATTTTAGAAAAGACTTTTTCACTATTCAATAAATAGATATCAATAGTAGATAGAACAGTGAAAGTTTGATTCTAGCTAGTCTATCTACTATTTCTATGAGTCATATGCAAGACGTCATTTTAGAAAAGACTTTTTCACTATTCAATAAATAGATATCAATAGTAGATAGAACAGTGAAAGTTTGATTCTAGCTAGTCTATCTACTATTTCTATGAGTCATATGCAAGACGTCATTTTAGAAAAGACTTTTTCACTATTCAATAAATAGATATCAATAGTAGATAGAACAGTGAAAGTTTGATTCTAGCTAGTCTATCTACTATTTCTATGAGTCATATGCAAGACGTCATTTTAGAAAAGACTTTTTCACTATTCAATAAATAGATATCAATAGTAGATAGAACAGTGAAAGTTTGATTCTAGCTAGTCTATCTACTATTTCTATGAGTCATATGCAAGACGTCATTTTAGAAAAGACTTTTTCACTATTCAATAAATAGATATCAATAGTAGATAGAACAGTGAAAGTTTGATTCTAGCTAGTCTATCTACTATTTCTATGAGTCATATGCAAGACGTCATTTTAGAAAAGACTTTTTCACTATTCAATAAATAGATATCAATAGTAGATAGAACAGTGAAAGTTTGATTCTAGCTAGTCTATCTACTATTTCTATGAGTCATATGCAAGACGTCATTTTAGAAAAGACTTTTTCACTATTCAATAAATAGATATCAATAGTAGATAGAACAGTGAAAGTTTGATTCTAGCTAGTCTATCTACTATTTCTATGAGTCATATGCAAGACGTCATTTTAGAAAAGACTTTTTCACTATTCAATAAATAGATATCAATAGTAGATAGAACAGTGAAAGTTTGATTCTAGCTAGTCTATCTACTATTTCTATGAGTCATATGCAAGACGTCATTTTAGAAAAGACTTTTTCACTATTCAATAAATAGATATCAATAGTAGATAGAACAGTGAAAGTTTTATTCTAGCTAGTCTATCTACTATTTCTATGAGTCATATGCAAGACGTCATTTTAGAAAAGACTTTTTCACTATTCAATAAATAGATATCAATAGTAGATAGAACAGTGAAAGTTTGATTCTAGCTAGTCTATCTACTATTTCTATGAGTCATATGCAAGACGTCATTTTAGAAAAGACTTTTTCACTATTCAATAAATAGATATCAATAGTAGATAGAACAGTGAGAGTTTGATTCTAGCTAGTCTATCTACTATTTCTATGAGTCATATGCAAGACGTCATTTTAGAAAAGACTTTTTCACTATTCAATAAATAGATATCAATAGTAGATAGAACAGTGAAAGTTTGATTCTAGCTAGTCTATCTACTATTTCTATGAGTCATATGCAAGACGTCATTTTAGAAAAGACTTTTTCACTATTCAATAAATAGATATCAATAGTAGATAGAACAGTGAAAGTTTGATTCTAGCTAGTCTATCTACTATTTCTATGAGTCATATGCAAGACGTCATTTTAGAAAAGACTTTTTCACTATTCAATAAATAGATATCAATAGTAGATAGAACAGTGAAAGTTTGATTCTAGCTAGTCTATCTACTATTTCTATGAGTCATATGCAAGACGTCATTTTAGAAAAGACTTTTTCACTATTCAATAAATAGATATCAATAGTAGATAGAACAGTGAAAGTTTGATTCTAGCTAGTCTATCTACTATTTCTATGAGTCATATGCAAGACGTCATTTTAGAAAAGACTTTTTCACTATTCAATAAATAGATATCAATAGTAGATAGAACAGTGAAAGTTTGATTCTAGCTAGTCTATCTACTATTTCTATGAGTCATATGCAAGACGTCATTTTAGAAAAGACTTTTTCACTATTCAATAAATAGATATCAATAGTAGATAGAACAGTGAAAGTTTGATTCTAGCTAGTCTATCTACTATTTCTATGAGTCATATGCAAGACGTCATTTTAGAAAAGACTTTTTCACTATTCAATAAATAGATATCAATAGTAGATAGAACAGTGAAAGTTTGATTCTAGCTAGTCTATCTACTATTTCTATGAGTCATATGCAAGACGTCATTTTAGAAAAGACTTTTTCACTATTCAATAAATAGATATCAATAGTAGATAGAACAGTGAAAGTTTGATTCTAGCTAGTCTATCTACTATTTCTATGAGTCATATGCAAGACGTCATTTTAGAAAAGACTTTTTCACTATTCAATAAATAGATATCAATAGTAGATAGAACAGTGAAAGTTTGATTCTAGCTAGTCTATCTACTATTTCTATGAGTCATATGCAAGACGTCATTTTAGAAAAGACTTTTTGACTATTCAATAAATAGATATCAATAGTAGATAGAACAGTGAAAGTTTGATTCTAGCTAGTCTATCTACTATTTCTATGAGTCATATGCAAGACGTCATTTTAGAAAAGACTTTTTCACTATTCAATAAATAGATATCAATAGTAGATAGAACAGTGAAAGTTTGATTCTAGCTAGTCTATCTACTATTTCTATGAGTCATATGCAAGACGTCATTTTAGAAAATACTTTTTCACTATTCAATAAATAGATATCAATAGTAGATAGAACAGTGAAAGTTTGATTCTAGCTAGTCTATCTACTATTTCTATGAGTCATATGCAAGACGTCATTTTAGAAAAGACTTTTTCACTATTCAATAAATAGATATCAATAGTAGATAGAACAGTGAAAGTTTGATTCTAGCTAGTCTATCTACTATTTCTATGAGTCATATGCAAGACGTCATTTTAGAAAAGACTTTTTCACTATTCAATAAATAGATATCAATAGTAGATAGAACAGTGAAAGTTTGATTCTAGCTAGTCTATCTACTATTTCCATGAGTCATATGCAAGACGTCATTTTAGAAAAGACTTTTTCACTATTCAATAAATAGATATCAATAGTAGA
>NW_027066635.1:0-17405 GCF_032884065.1 Artemia franciscana
GTTGTTTGTCTGTGTGTCTGTCTACTGACGTTATGCTTGTGTGTCGTCTGACGTCATGTTTGTCAACTGACGTATCTATCTATATACTAGCTGTTGGGGTGGCTGGAGGTTTTCCTGGTTGGCGGAACCCTTTGGCACTTTTCCTCATTCCAAAGGCATTTTTTGGGCATTTTCCTGCAAAAATATCCATTTACACTAGAATTGGTCATTTAAACTTAATGAAAAATCCAATATAGTGTTTCTTCTGATGACTCCTGGCATTTGAAGCCAGCATGGCCCAATGTACCAGCCTGGTTACACCCTCTGGCACTCCTCATCATTCCTAAGGCATTTTTCAGGTATTGTCTTTTTAAACTCATGCTGTGAGTCAATTGGTTTGTGTTTCCGCAAGCCATCCTAAACGGTATGCATCAAGTCAATTCACCCCCAAAAACAATACTATGACTGTTCCTATGGAACCCTCTGGCACCCCGTATCATTTCTTGGACATTTTCCGGATATTTTCTTCTTAAAAATCATACTTTAGATTCAATGGTTCATTTGTCCGCAAACCAATCCTCCGTGACACACCATGTCCAATCATGCCATCGTGCCACACTCTTACTAGTCCTCTGGTACTCTCTGGCATCCTTCATCATTTTAAAGATACTTTGCAGATATTTTCTTGCTAAAAATAATGCTTTAAATACATTGATTCGTAAGATATTTTGCAGATATTTTCTTGCTAAAAATAATGCTTTAAATACATTGATTCGTGTTTTTGCAAGCAAGCCTCACTTTGATACACCAAATCAATTCAGACCGCTGTGCCACACTTTGACTGGACCTTCATAATTCCTAAAACATATTTCAAATGTTTTTGTAATAAAGTGATATTTGATTCTGCTTCCCCCACTTCTGTCCCCGGGTTACAACAATTCCAGTTCCGATTCTGCTGGCTCCGAGCCCAGTTGCAGCTCCGGTCAGGGTTCCGTCGGTTCCGGTTCTGCCTAATTCAATGGCTTCATTTCCACCAATTATGCTCTGATGGCTTTGCCTAAATCTTGCAAATAATTATCAAAATGTAGATTGGCTCTGGCAAAATCGTGTCTGTTACTATCATAATATGATCTGGCACTACCGAAACCGTGGGTAGTTTCATCATAATCTTGGTCTAATATTATCAAACATCTTGCACTAAGTTATCAAAATCTCGTCAGGTGTAACGAGAATCATCTATTGGACTATATATATATATATATATATATATATATATATATATATATATATATATATATATATATATATATATATAATATATATATATATATATATATATATATATACTAGCTGTTGGGGTGGCGCTTCGCGCCACCCCAACACCTAGTTGGTGGGGCGCCCCCCCAAGCCCCCCCGCGCGCGTAAGTCGTTACGCGCCATATTAGTTACGCGCCATTGTAGTTGTGTCCCTGTGTCCCACCTGTGAATATAGATAGATTTATATATGTGTTTCAAACTACGTAAAAATTGCGAATATACAACATTTTTTGGCTTTCCCACTACTGGAAGCTTTCCGTTTCCAATTGCCAGCAATTGATCTGAAAATGTTTGACCAGAGTCATCGTTTTGCAATCGGACACGCATATTTGTAGTTAATTTTAATATTTTTACGTGTGCCCATAAATTAGAATTTTTCAGGCAAGCATTCATTTCGTCTGCAGGAGTTAAACTACGTAAAAATTGCGAATATACAACATTTTTGGCTTTCCCATTGTCTGTGCATATACAAAGCCGTATGCACTAATAATGACGTCATATGCAAACGCTCTTTTTACAAACAAACAAACATGCATACACAAGTGAAAGAGCAGAATCGCTCTTTCACTTAGCCATTTATTATTTTTATAATTTTTTAGAATATTCGGAAATACTTTTTCAATCAATTAATTTTTGGACGTCACTAAATTACAGAAATCAGCAGGTAGTTGTATACGTCCCTGAAATTGAGTCTATCGTATCATAAATGTCTTTTTGTTCCGACGTTAACTTGGAAATGTTATTTTGTACATACGACAATAGATCATTCGTACTGTAACTTTTTTCACGATCCAATTCTACACATGTCGAAACAGCAGCGATACGGTTAGGTGAAGGCATTCCCAAATCCTGAAGAGGTTTGTTTGCCATACGTACGCACAAATCTTCTATAATAACTAAAGTGTAGTTATAAATTTCTGATGTAAAATCAAAAGTCATATCTGACGTCTCTAACTGTTTTCGATGGAGTATATCTTCGGACATTTTTGACTTATATTTTTCCCATAACTCTGTAGGAGCTGATGGAGAGCAAGTTGTTAAAATGATGCCAAACAATGCACGAATTTGACTTGGGGTTGACGTTTCGCACTAATGGGGAATATGAAACAACCCACTGGTTATCTACTTCGATGGTGGTACCGTTGCCATTGTAGGTTCTTCAGTCATTTTACAATTAGAAATTTCTCTTTCAACGGTCTTCTTACAATTAAAAATTTGTCTTTGAACGATATTCTTAAATACCTGTGTCCTGGTCGTCATTTATATTCCCTGTGTCCCGGCCGTCATTTGTGTCCCGGTATCCCAGTCTGTAATTTCTCTTTGAGTGTCCCGGTCGTTATTTATATTCCCTCTGTCCCGGTCGTCATTTGTGTCCCGGTCTGTAATTTCTCTTTGAGTGTTTTTTCTTTTTAGTATTTATTAGTTTTTTACATTTTTTTCTTTTTTCAGTTTTCTTTTTCTTCTTTATTTTTCAGCTTCACTATGAAATACATATCGCCGAACCTTTGTTTTTTTAACTAAAATCTGGTAGGCATTGATGACCTTATCCGAGTCAAAATCCCAAACCCAATCATCATCGCTATCATTTTCAGTTTTGATATGTTTTGACTCTCGCTGTCCAGGTGGATCTTCATCTAACTGCGCGGTTTTGCGTTCTTTAGCCTCAAGCCTGTTTCCTTGCTGTTCTCTTGATTCCTCGGCACGCTTTCTTTTCTGAATTTCTCTATCAGCAGCAAGTTTTTTGGCATAGACTCTTTGAGCATCTTCATCGGCTTTTGCCATTGTAAGTTCATCAGTCATTTTAAACTTAAACATTAATAGATTTCTACGTGAACACATATGTCTTAAATATCTTTAATGACGTCACCGTCATAGCAAAAATGACGACAACTAATTTCATGACGTCAGTCAACACAGAAACATGACGTCACCTGATCCACAGACAGACAGACAGACAACTTATTTTTATATATATAGATATATATATATATATATATATATATATATATATATATATTATATATATATATATATATATATATATATATATATATATATATATATATATATATATATATATATATATATATATATATATATACTAGCTGTTGGGGGTGGCGCTTCGCGCCACCCCAACACCTAGTTGGTGGGGTGCTTCGCGCCCCCCAGAACCCCCGCGCGCGTAAGTCGTTACGTGCCATATTAGTTACGCGCCATTGTAGTTGTGTCCCTGTGTCCAACCTGTGAATATAGATAGATTTATATATGTGTTTCAAACTACGTAAAAATTGCGAATATACAACATTCTTGGCTTTCCCATTGTCTGTCCATATACAAAGCCGTATGTACTAATAATGACGTCATATGCAAACGCTCTTTTTACAAACAAACAAACATGCATACACACAACTCGTTTTTATATAGATAGATAGATAGATAGATACAATAAAATTTAACTACGTAAAACTTGTGAATATACAACAGTTTTCGCTGTCCCATTGTCTGTGCGTATAAATAGATTGTCAGGTTTACCGACCCTCAAAGATGCAACATACAATTGTACATTGGTAAAGCAATCTGTATTAAGATCTATACCGCATTTTTCTAGTGATTGCCCTTGAGCTTTGTTGATGGTGGTTGCAAATGCTAATCGAATTGGGAATTGCAATCTTTTAAATTGAAAAAGCAGATCCGTTGGAATCATGGGAATGCGAGGAATAAGAACAGCCTCACCCTCATAAGGCCCTGTCAAGATTGTGGCCTCTATTAGGTTTTCCATTGTTTTTTTACGGCAAGTCGCGTGCCATTGCAAAGCTTTGGTGGGTTGATATTTCTTAAAAGTATTATTGGTACGCCTATTTTTAGTTGTAGCACGTGTAGTGGAAGCCCTGAAGGATCTATGGAATTTAAAAATTCAGATGGATAATTAACCGCTTCATTCGGTTCCAAAATACAAATTAACTGCGTAAAACTTGCGAATATACAACATTCTTCGCTGTCCAATTGTCGCTGCATATAATTAGATTGTCAGGTTTACCGACCCTCGAACATGCAACGTACAATTGTCCATGGGAAAAACAATCAGTATTAAGATCTATACCACATTTTTCTAATGATTGACCTTGAGCTTTGTTAATGGTGATTGCAAATGCTAATTGAATTGGGAATTGCAATCTTTTAAATTGAAAAGGCAGATCCGTTGGAATCATGGGAATGCGAGGAATAAGAACAGGCTCACCCTCAAAAGGCCCTGTCAAGATTGTGGCCTCTATTAGGTTTTCCATTGTTTTTTTTACGGCAAGTCGAGTGCCATTGAAAAGCTTTGGTGGGTTTATATTTCTTAAAAGTATTATTGGTACGCCTATTTTTAGTTGTAGCACGTGTGGTGGAAACCCTGAAAGATCTAAGGAATTTAAAAATTCAGATGGATAATTAACCCCTTCATTTGGTTCCAAAACTGTGTCGACTGACTTGTAAAGGACTGCCTGGTCTCGAATCTTGGTCAAAACAATATTGTTGATTTCGTGGACGTCTATATTTTTGGGTGCGAGAATCGCTCTTTCACATAGCCATTTATTATTTTTATAATTTTTTAGAATATTCGGAAATACTTTTTCAATCAATTCATTTTTGGACGTCACTAAATTACAGAAATCAGCAGGTAGTTGTATACGTCCTGAAATTGAGTCAACTGGGAGCTTTCCGTTTCCCATTGCCAGCAATTGATCTGAAAATGTTTGACCAGAGTCATCGTTTTGCAATCGGACACGCATATTTGTAGTTAATTTTAATGTTTTTACGTGTGCCCATAAATTAGAATTTTTCAGGCAAGCCAAACAGCTTCATTACCGCTTATGTATCTTCCAGCCTGATATTGTACGATTTCATCGAAATCTTTGATTTCGGGCTGCAAGCCAAAAACTGCCATGTCACTGCCTTTGTTGACGTAGTTACATATGTATTTGATTGCCTTTACGGAGTTACAGTATTCAACGTTTATATGTGCATTAAATGTTTTTGATAATAATGGGGAATATGGAACAACCCACTGGTTATCTACTTCGATGGTGGTACCGTTACAATTCTTTATTATTGCTGTTTTACCGCAATCTTCAGTAGATCTTCTTCTATATTGTGGGTAACCATCATTTCCAGTAATTGTGTTTGATACTAAAAGTCGAGGATATTGCTTTGTGCACCTTCCTTTGGCCATGCATGGTGAATTTTCGTTCAGTGCACCGCAAGGTCCATGTATCATATTTTTTACAATAATATCATGTAACCCCTTATCGACATTTTTATCAGGTATTTCAGCGGAAATCACATCATCAATTTCGTTCGAAGTAATTTTTTTATGTAGCCAGATTAGTATATGTGCGTGTGGCAAACCTCGTTTTTGCCATTCCACTGAGTACATCCAGCATCGCACTGACCCAAACACTTCAAGTTTTACAATGTAGTTTATCAGTGATTTCAACTTTTGCCGGAAGACACGGGCCGTAATGTCATGCCTATGAACCGCCGATTGTCCTTGAAGTAAAAGCTGCAGTATCTCGTCCCAAGATTGATTACATGTAAATGTAATAAATAAATCTGGACGACCATAGAGACGAACATACGCAATAGCATCTTGAGCATATTCATGCATATGACGGGGACTGCCAGCATATGACGAAGGTAAAATTGTTAATCTTCCAACGTTTGAGGTATTACCGTCATTTATAACTGCATCTCGCAAATGAATGTATTGTTCAGAGCGGAGCTTGGTCTGATTCAGGCGGATATATAGCAAACGTTCTGATTCAATTTTAGCATACATATCAACGACGAATTGGTGAAACAATTCACGGCATTTTAAAATATAATTTTCTTCATCCTGCCGAATCATTAGTCTATAGAAATAATAATGCATTGCACTGCATTTCTTATTCATTTCTTTGTTAGTGGCTGGATTCATCAATTTAATATTAAAGTGATAGCCGTCGGCTCCATCCCAAAAAATGATAGGATATTGTAAAGCATCGTAGCATCGATGAGTTTCAGCAATTCTTAACAACTGAGCGTTTCACTTATGAAGAATAATATCTCGAGGTAAAAACTGATCACCGACCATAACGATTGCCACTTCGTCGATAGTTGGAGCATTGTATCTACGCACATGTTGGCCAGGAGGCGTTTTGTCAGCGGAAATAACAATTTTATGCGTATCAGTAGGCATCAAATTGATGGCTGTTTTGAACAGACGCACTAAATTATTATTTTCGTGGAAAAGATGTTGCAATTGGGAAACGATTGTCCTTTCAACATTGGGAGAAATTTCGCAACGTGCATTCAATTCAGAATTTCTATCACTGATGAAGTACAATTGTAAAAATCTATGATTCTCGCCTGAGAATGGTAGAAGGGACCCTGCTCTATGATAAATTTGCCCTTTTACTTTGAAAGTAGACATAAATTGATCTGGATTTTCGATTTGGGCTCCAAACGACGTCATTTGGAAACATGAGTTGTATTTTCTTATTTTTGACAAAAAACGCTTAGATTCTGACGTAGTTCCAGTAAGGAAAGTCTTCAATGGCTCTGGTGGTGCAGCCAATAGAGGAAGTTTAACTTTTCCTGAGGCGCAACACATTCCCATTGTTTCACCATTGAATTTCAAGGCCTTGCAATAGGGACACATTTTAGACATTGTCCCGATTTGAACACATCTACTCAAGCTATAATCATCGACTGGGTTGTACCTGAATGCCAGGCGATAACTTTCAGGTTGCTCTGATTCCTCGGGCACGCTTTCTTTTCTTACTTTCTCTATCAGCAGCAAGCCTGATTTCTTGCTGTTCTTGTGATTCCTCGGCACGCTTTCTTTTCTTACTTTCTCTATCAGCAGCAAGCCTGATTTCTTGCTGTTCTTGTAATTCCTCGGCACGCCTTCTTTTTTCACTTTCTCTTTTAGCAGCAAGTCTGCTTCCGCGTTGCTCTGGTAGTTCCTCGGCACGCTTTCTGTTCTTTCTTTCTCTATCAGCCTCAAGCCTGTTTCCTTGCTGTTCTTTTGATTCCTCGGCACGCTTTCTGTTCTTTCTTTCTCTATCAGCCTCAAGCCTGTTTCCTTGCTGTTCTTTTGATTCCTCGGCACGCCTTCTTTTTTCACTTTCTCTTTTAGCAGCAAGTCTGCTTTCGCGTTGCTTTGGTAGTTCCTCGGCAAGCTTTCTTTTCTGACTTTCTCTATCAGCAGCAAGTTTTTTGGCATAGACTCTTTGAGCATCTTCATCGGCTTTTGCCATGGTAAGTTCATCAGTCATTGTAAACTTAAACATTAATAGATTTCTACGTGAACATATGTCTTAAATATCTTGAATGACGTCACCGTCAAAGCAAAAATGACGACAACTAATTCCATGACGTCAGTCAACACAGAAACATGACGTCACCTGATCCACAGACAGACACACAGACAGACAACTTATTTTTATATATATATTAGATATATATATATATATATATATATATATATATATATATATATATATATATATATATATATATATATATATATATATATATATATATAGATATGTATATATATATATATATATATATATATATATATATATATATAGATATGTATATATATATATATATATATATATATATATATATATATATATATATAAATAAGTTGTTTGTCTGTGTGTCTGTCTACTGACGTTATGCTTGTGTGTCGTCTGACGTCATGTTTGTCAACTGACGTATCTATCTATATACTAGCTGTTGGGGTGGCGCTTCGCGCCATCCCCAACACCTGGTTGGTGGGGGCGCTTCACAACACCCCCCCCGAGCCCCCCCCGCGCGCGTAAGTCGTTACGCGCCCTATTAGTTACGTGCCATTGTAGTTGTGTCCCTGTGTCCCAGGTGTTGGGGTGGCGTGTTAGTTAAAAACATATATATACATTTATCTATATTCACAGGTGGGACACAGGGAGACAACTACAATGGCACGTAACTAATATGGTGCGTAACGACTTACGCGGGCGGGGGGGGGGGGCTTGGGTGGGAGGGTTCCAAGCGCCCCCACCAATTACGTGTTGGGGTGGTGCGAGCCGCCTTCCCAACAGCTAGTCTTCTACAATAACTGAAGTGTATTTATAAATTTCTGATGTAAAATCAAAAGTCATATCTGATGTCTCTAACTGTTTTCGATGGAGTATATCTTCGGACATTCTCGATTTATATTTTTTCCATTACTCTGTAGGAGCTGAAGGAGAGCAAGTTGTTAGTATGATTCCAAACAATGCACGAATTTGACTTGGAGTTGACGTTTTGCACGCGTCATTGATACAGTTATCCCAGTGTTGGTCATTCTCCAATAAATTCAGAGCTTGGCATGCACTACGGTAAGTGTCATGTATAGCACCGTTTACAGTTCTCAAATACTCAAAGGACGTCGGACCGGGTACATTCACCAAAAGCAGGCGTAGAAAGAAGCATTCATGTTGATTGGGGTGAACGGTGTAGAGTCTTTCTATCGTGGTATCTTTGAAGATGGTAGGTTGGCCGTCGACTGACTTACTCTTTTTCCGACGTTCAAATACTTTATTTTTAGTATTCCACGTGTAATACGAAGGCACTTCAGTATACAGCATTTTTTTTTTTTTCTTAAATCATTTGTGCATAGTGAAAAGAAAGCAGTTACCGTTGTATCAAGTGGATTCTGGGCTCTTTGTTGCACGTTGGATTTCGAAAAATAAACACTTTGACCATTCTGTAAATGTACCGCTAAGTGAACAACAGCTGGATTACGTTCATGTATCGAAAATGAAAGATTTGGCCAAACAGCTATATTACTGCTTATGTATCTTCCAGCCTGATATTGTACGATTTCGTCGATATCACTGATTTCGGACTGCAAGCCAAAAACTGCCATGTCACTGCCTTTGTTGACCTATTTACATATGTATTTGATTGCCTTTACGGAGTTACAGTATTCAACATTTATGTGTGCATTAAATGTTTTTGATAATAAAGGGGGAGATATGGTACAACCCACTGGTTATCTGCTTCGATGGTGGTACTGTTACGCTTCTTTATTATTGCTGTTTTACCGCCATCTTCAGTAGATCTTCTTCTACATTGTGGGTAATCATCATTGCCAGTAATTGTGCTGAGTACTAAAAGTCGAGGATATTGCTTTGTGCACCTTCCTTTGGCCATGCATGGTGATCTTTCGTTCATTGCACTGCAAGGTCCATGTATCATATTTTTTACCACAATACCATATAAGCCCTTATCGACATTTACATCAGGTATTTCAGCGGAAATCACATCATCAATTTCATTAAAAGTAATTTTATAATGTAGCCAGATTAGTATATGTGAGTGTGGCAATCCTCGTTTTTGCCATTCCACTGATTACATCCAGCATCGCACTGACCCAAACGCTTCAAGTTTTACGATGTAGTTTATCAGTGATTTCAACTTTTGCCGGAAGACACGGGCCGTAATGTCATGTCTATGAACCGCTGATTGTCCTTGAAGTAAAAGCTGTTGTATCTCGTCCCAAGATTGACTACATGTAAATGTAATAAATAAATCTGGACGACCATAGAGACGAACATACGCAATTTTATCTTGAGCATATTCATGCATATAACGGGGACTGCCAGCATATGACGAAGGTAAAATCGTTAATCTTCCAACGTTTGTGGTATTACCGTCATTTACAACTGCATCTCGCAAATGAATGTATTGTTCAGAGCGGAGCTTGATCTGATTCAGACGGATAAATAGCAAACGTTCTGATTCAGTTTTTCATACATATCAACGATGTATTGGTGAAACAAGTGACGGCATTTTAAAATATAATTGTCTTCATCCTGCCGAATCATTAGTCTATAAGAATAATAATGCATTGAGCTGCATTTCTTATTCCTTTCTTTGTTAGTGGCTTGATTTATCATTTTAATATTAAAGTGATAGCCGTTGGCTCCCTCCCAAAAAATGATAGGATGTTGTAGGGCATCGTAGCATCGATGAGTTTCAGCAATTCTTACCAACTGAGCGTTTCGCTTATGAAGAATAATATCTCGAGGTAAAAACTGGTCACTGACCATAACGATTGCCACTTCGTCGATAGTTGGAGCATTGTATCTACGCACATGTTGGCCAGGAGGCGTTTTGTCAGCGGAAATAACCATTTTATGCGTATCAGTAGGCATCAAATTGATGGCTGTTTTGAACAGACGCACTAAATTATTATTTTCGTGGAAAAGATGTTGCAGTTGGGAAACGATTGTCCTTTCAACGTCGGGAGAAATTTCGCAACGTGCATTCAATTCAGAATTTCTATCACTGATCAAGTACAGTTGTAAAAATTTATGATTCTCGCCTGAGAATCATTTGCCCTTGAATTTGCCCTTTTACCTTGAAAGTAGGCATAAATTGATCTGGATTTTCGATTTGGGCACCAAACGACATGCCAGGCGAAAATTTTCAGGTTGATCTTGTGATTCCTCGGCACGCTTTCTCTTGGTGATTTCCCTTTGAGACGCAAGCCTAATTTCACGCTGTTGTTGTGATTCCTCGGCATTCTTTCTTTTGGTGATTTCTCTTTAGACGCAAGCCTGTTTTCACACTGTTGTTGTGGTTGGTTCCTCTGCACGCTTTCTTTTAATACTTTCTCTATTAGCCGCAAGCCTGTTTTCATGCTGTTCTTGTGATTCCTCGGCACACTTTCTTTTCTTACTTTCTCTATCAGCCGCAAGTCTTTTGGCATAGACTCTTTGAGCAGCTTCCTCGGCTGTTGCCATTGTAGGTTCTTCAGTCATTTTACAATTAAAAATTTCTCTGTGAACGACCTTCTTAAATACTTATAATGACGTCATATACTAAGCATCGTCATAACAAACATGATGACCACTTACTTCATGACGACATACAGCTCAATCCTTAGAATGACCTCAGTCAACAGACAGACAAACAAACAACTTATTTTTATACATATAGATAGATAGATAAGTTGTTTGTGTACTGACGTCATGTTTGTCAACTATCGACTGTTTTTGTCGACTGAAGTCATTATAAGGATTGAACATTATGACGTCATGAAGCTGTTGGTAGACTGACGTCATAACGACATTGAGCATTATGACGTGATGTATATATAATGATGATGGAAGGTAATAAGCTTACCTAAGCTATGGATGTCAGGTGGTTGACATAAAAAAAAACAAAAAAAAAAACAGAAAATAACAAAAAAAAACCTAAAAATAAAAAAAAATAAAAAAAGGTAAAAACTTAAGAAAAGCAAAAAAAGCTAAAAAAAAGAAAAAACCTAAAAAGAAAAAAAACTAAAAAAAAGAAAAAATAAAAAAGGTAAAACACTAAAAAGAGAAAAAAAATTAAAAAACTGAAAAAGCTACAAAACTATCAAAAAGAAAAACTAAAAAAGAAAAAACTAAAGAAGAAACTATATCTATATATACAAAATAAGTTGTATGTATCCATGTTTGTTTGTTTTTGGGTAACTAAAAAAGAAAAAACTAAAGAAGAAACTATATCTATATATATAAAAACTAGCTGTTGGGGTGGCACTTCGCGCCACCCCAACAACTAGTTGGTGGGGCGCTTCGCGCCCCCCCAAGCACCCCCCCGTGCGCGTCGTTACGTGCCATTGTAGTTGTGTCCCTGTGTCCCACCTGTGAATATAGATAGATTTATATATGTGTTTTAAACTACGTAAAAATTGCGAATATACAACATTCTTGGCTTTCCCATTGTCTGTGAATATACAAAGCCGTATGTACTAATAATGACGTCATATGCAAACGCTCTTTTTACAAACAAACAAACATGCATACACACAACTCGTTTTTATATCTTCTATATATATAAAAATAAGTTGTCTGTGTGTGGATCTGTAGATGGATCAGGTGACGTCATGTTTGTTCGCATATGACGTCTGAATTATTTCACACTAATACAAAAGAAGAAAAAAACTAAAAAAGGTAAAAACTACAAAAAAAACTAAAAAGAAAAAAAAACTAAAAAAGCTAAAAAACTAAAAAAAACTAAAAAAAGGTAAAAATCTAATAACTAAAAAAAAACTGAAAAAAATAAAAAAAGGCAAAAACTACAAAAAAAATAAAAACTAATAAAAAAACTAAAAAAGCTAAAAAACTAAAAAAACTAAAAAAAACTAAAAAAAGGTAAAAAAACTAAAAAAAACTAAAAACTAAAAAAGAAAAAAACTAAAAAAAAAGGAAAAAACTGAAAAATAAAAGAGAAAAAGAAAACAAAAAAAATATGAATAAATCTATATATATAAAAATAAGTTGTCTGTGGATGGATGTGTGGATGGATGTGTGGATGGATGTGTCAGGTGACGTCACCTGAAAAAACTGGATCAGGTGACGTCAAAACTGAAAAAACTAAAAAAAGGCAAAAACTACAAAAAAAACTAAAAACTAATAAAAAAAATAAAAAAGCTAAAAAACTAAAAAAACTATAAAGGTAAAAACCAATAAAAAACTAAAAAAAAAACTGAAAAAACTAAAAAAAGGCAAAAACTACAAAAAAAACTAAAAACTAATAAAAAAAGTAAAAAAGCTAAAAAACTAAAAAAACTAAAAAAAGGTAAAAAACTAAAAAAAATAAAAAATAAAAAAAACTAAAAAAAAGGAAAAAACTGAAAAATAAGCTAAAATAAAGGTAAAAACCAATAAAAAACTAAAAAAAAAAGGAAAAAACTAATAAATGACGACACTCAAAGAGAAAAAAAAGGCAAAAACTACAAAAAAAACTAAAAACTAATAAAAAAATATCTATATATATAAAAATAAGTTGTCTGTGGATGGATGGATGGATGTGTCAGGTGACGTCACCTGAAAAAAACTGGATCAGGTGACGTCAAAACTGAAAAAACTAAAAAAAGGCAAAAACTACAAAAAAAACTAAAAACTAATAAAAAAAATAAAAAAGCTAAAAAACTAAAAAAAACTATAAAGGTAAAAACCAATAAAAAACTAAAAAAAAAACTGAAAAAACTAAAAAAAGGCAAAAACTACAAAAAAAACTAAAAACTAATAAAAAAAGTAAAAAAGCTAAAAAACTAAAAAAACTAAAAAAAGGTAAAAAACTAAAAAAAATAAAAAATAAAAAAAACTAAAAAAAAGGAAAAAAACTGAAAAATAAGCTAAAATAAAGGTAAAAACCAATAAAAAACTAAAAAAAAAAAGGAAAAAACTAATAAATGACGACACTCAAAGAGAAAAAAAAGGCAAAAACTACAAAAAAAACTAAAAACTAATAAAAAAAATAAAAAAGCTAAAAAACTAAAAAAACTAAAAAAAGGCAAAAACTACAAAAAAAACTAAAAACTAATAAAAAAGCTAAAAAACTAAAAAAACTAAAAAAAAGGCAAAAACTACAAAAAAACTAAAAACTAATAAAAAAAATAAAAAAGCTAAAAAACTAAAAAAAACTAAAAAAACTAAAAAAAGGTAAAAAACTAAAAAAACTAAAAACTAAAAAAAACTAAAAAAGGTAAAAACTAAAAGAACTAAAAAGAAAAAAATAAATGACGACACTCAAAGAGAAAGCGACCAGGACAAAAGGAATGTTCGATTAGCAATCAACAAAGCACCGGGACACAGGGAGTATAAATGACGACCCGGGGGAAACAGGGGGATATAAATGACGACCGGGACAAAAAAACTAAAAAGAAAAAAAACTAAAAACTAATAAAAAAACTAAAAAATCTAAAAATCTAAATAAGCTAAAAAAGAAAAAAAAAGGAAAAAAATAAAGGAGAAAAACAAAACTAAAAAACGAATGTATATACAGACCGGGACACCGGGATACAAATGACGACCGGGACCCGGGACACAGGGAATATAAATGACGACCGGGACACAGGGACACAACTACAACGGGGACACCGGGGGAAACAGGGGGATGTAAATGACGACCGGGACACCGGGACAGGGAATGGTCGATTAGCAATCACCATCAACAAAGCTCAAGGGCAATCATTAGAATCATGAGGTATAGATCTGAATACAGATTGTTTTCCCATGGACCATTATATGTTGCATGTTCAAGAGTCGGTAAACCTGACAATCTATTTATATGCAAAGACAATGGGACAGCAAAGAATGTTGTATATTCGCAAGTTTTACGTAGTTAAAACCATATATATATATCTATCTATATTCACAGGTGGGACATAGGGACACAACTACAATGGCGCGTAACTATTATGGCGCGTAACGACTTACGCGTGCGGGGGGGCTTGGGGGGGGCGCGAAGCGCCCCCACCAACTAGGTGTTGGGGTGGCGCGAAGCGCCACCCCAACAGCTAGTATATATATAAAAATAAGTTGTTTGTGGGTTATGTCTGTCTGTCTGTCTGTCGAGTGACGTCGTGTTTGTCCGCATATGACGTCTGAATTATTTCACACTAATACAAAAGAAGAAAAAAAACTAAAAAAGGTAAAAACTACAAAAAAAACTAAAAAGAAAAAAAACTAAAAAAGCTAAAAAACTAAAAAAAACTAAAAAAAGGTAAAAAACTAAAAACTAAAAAAACTGAAAAAACTAAAAAAAGGCAAAAACTAAAAAAAAACTAAAAACTAATAAAAAAACTAAAAAAGCTAAAAAACTAAAAAAACTAATAAAACTAAAAAAAGGTAAAAAACAAAAAAAAACTAAAAATTAAAAAAGAAAAAACTAAAAAAAAGGAAAAAACTGAAAAATAAGAGAAAACGAAAACTAAAAAAATATTAATAAATATAAAAAATATAAATATAAATATAATATAAATTAGCAATCAACAAAGCACCGAGACACAAATGACGACCGGGACACAGGGAGTATAAATGACGACCAGGATATAAGTAAAAAAAAAACTAAAAAAACTAAAAAAATGGTAAAAACTACAAAAAAACTAAAAACTAATAAAAAAACTAAAAAATCTAAAAATGTAAATAAACTAAAAAAGAAAAAAAGAAAAAAGGAAAAAAATAAAGGAGAAAAACAAAACTAAAAAACGAATGTATATACAGACCGGGACACCGGGATACAAATGACGACCGGGACACAGGGAATATAAATGACGACCGGGACACAGGGACACAACTACAATGAGGACGCCGGGGGGCACAGGGGGTATAAATGACGACCCCAGGACACCGGGACACAAGGAATATAAATGACGCCCGGGACACTCAAAGAGAATCACAGACTGGAACACCGGGACACAAATGACGACCGGGACACAGGGAATATAAATGACGACCGGGACACAGGGACATAACTACAAAGGGGACGCCGGGGTGCACAGGGGGATATATAAATGACGATGGCGACTCACGGAATGGTCGATTAGCAATCACCATCAACAAAGCTCACGGGCAATCATTAGAATCATGAGGTATAGATCTGAATACGGATTGTTTTCCCATGGACCATTATATGTTGCATGTTCAAGAGTCGGTAAACCTGACAATCTATTTATATGCACAGACAATGGGACAGCAAAGAATGTTGTATATTCGCAAGTTTTACGTAGTTAAAAACATTATATATATATATATATATATATATATATATATATTATATATAATATATATATATATATATATATATATATATATATATATATATATATATATATATATATATATATATATATATATATATATATATATATATATATATATATATATATATATATATATATATATATATATATATATATATCTATATTCACAGGTGGGACATAGGGACACAACTACAATGGCGCGTAACTAATATGGCGCGTAACGACTTACGCGCGCGGGGGGGCTTGGGGGGGCACGAAGCGCCCCCACCAACTAGGTGTTGGGGTGGCGCGAAGCGCCACCCCAACAGCTAGTAGATAGATAGATAGATAGATACAATACAAATTAACTGCGCAAAACTTGCGAATATACAACATTCTTCGCTGTCCAATTGTCGCTGCATATAAATAGATTGTCAGGTTTACCGACCCTCGAACATGCAACGTACAATTGTCCATGGTGGGACGCTTCACGCCCCCACAAGCCCCCCCGCGCGTGTAAGTCGTTACGCGCATTATTAGTTACGTGCCATTGCAGTTGTGTCCCTATGTCCCACCTGTGAATATAGATAGATTTATATATGTGTTTCAAACTACGTAAAACTTGCAAATATACAACATTCTTGGCTTTCCCATTGCCTGTGCATATACAAAGCCTTATGTACTAATAATGACGTCATATGCAAACGCTCTTTTTACAAACAAACAAACATGCATACACACAACTCGTTTTTATATAGATAGATAGATACAATACAAATTAACTGCGTAAAACTTGCGAATATACAACATTCTTCGCTGTCAAATTATCGCTGCATATAAATAGATTGTCAGGTTTACCGACCCTCGAACATGCAACGTACAATTGTCCATGGGAAAAACAATCAGTATTAAGATCTATACCACATTTTTCTAATTATTGACCTTGAGCTTTGTTAATGGTGATTGCAAATGCTAATCGAATTGGGAATTGCAATCTTTTAAATTGAAAAGGCAGATCCGTTGGAATCATGGGAATGCGAGGAATAAGAACAGCCTCACCCTCAAAAGGCCCTGTCAAGATTGTGGCCTCTATTAGGTTCTCCATTGTTTTTTTTACTGCAAGTCGCGTGCCATTGCAAAGCTTTGGTGGGTTGATATTTCTTAAAGAATTATTGGTACGCCTATTTTTAGTTGTAGCACGTGTGGTGGAAACCCTGAAAGATCTATGGAATTTAAAAATTCAGATGGATAATTAACCGCTTCATTTGGTTCCAAAACTCTGTCGACTGACTTGTAAAGGACTGCCTAGTCTCGAATCTTGGTCAAAACAATATTGTTGATTTTGTGGACGTCTATATTTTTGGGTGCGAGAATCGCTCTTTCACTTAGCCATTTATTATTTTTATAATTCTTTAGAATATTCGGAAATACTTTTTCAATATATTCATTTTTGGACGTCACTAAATTACAGAAATCAGCAGGTAGTTGTATACGTCCTGAAATTGAGTCTACTGGGAGCTTTCCGTTTCCAATT
>NW_027066636.1:0-17752 GCF_032884065.1 Artemia franciscana
TATTACCCTCGAAAACTAAAACTTTTGCCATAGGAAAAGAGCCTTTAATCACATTCTTTACCATTTGCAATCATAAAATAGTCTAATATCTTCATTTTTTCAACATACGTAGCTATTACCCTTGAAAACTAAAACTTTTGACATAGGAAAAGAGCCTTTAAGCACATTCTTTACCATGTGCAATCATAAAATTGTCTAATATCTTCATCTTTTCAACATACTTAGCTATTACCCTCGAAAACTAAAACTTTTGAAATAGGAAAAGAGCCTTTAATCACATTCTTTACCATTTGCAATCATAAAATAGTCTAATATCTTCATTTTTTTCAACATACGTAGCTATTACCCTCGAAAACTAAAACTTTTGACATAGGAAAAGAGCCTTTAAGCACATTCTTTACCATGTGCAATCATAAAATAGTCTAATATCTTCATTTTTCCAACATACGTAGCTATTACCCTCGAAAACTAAAACTTTTGAAATAGGAAAAGAGCCTTTAATCACATTCTTTACCATGTACAATCATACAATAGTCTAATATCTTCATTTTTTCAACATACGTAGCTATTACCCTCGAAAACTAAAACTTTTGACATAGGAAAAGAGCCTTTAATCACATTCTTTACCATTTGCAATCATAAAATAGTCTAATATCTTCATTTTTTCAACATACGTAGCTATTACCCTCGAAAACTAAAACTTTTGACATAGGAAAAGAGCCTTTAAGCACATTCTTTACCATGTGCAATCATAAAATTGTCTAATATCTTCATTTTTCCAACATACGTAGCTATTACCCTCGAAAACTAAAACTTTTGACATGGGAAAAGAGCCTTTAATCACATTCTTTACCATGTGCAATCATAAAATAGTCTAATATCTTCATTTTTTCAACATACGTAGCTATTTCCCTCGAAAACTAAAACTTTTGAAATAGGAAAAGATAATCGCATTTTTTACCATGTGAAATCATAAAATAGTCTAATATCTTAATTTTTTCAACAAACGTAGCTATTACCCTCGAAAACTAAAACTTTTGACATAGGAAAAGAGCCTTTAATCACATTCTTTACCATTTGCAATCAATAAATAGTCTAATATCTTAATTTTTTCAACATACGTAGCTATTACCCTCGAAAACTAAAACTTTTGACATAGGAAAAGAGCCTTTAAGCACATTCTTTACCATGTGCAATCATAAAATAGTCTAATATCTTCAGTTTTTCAACATACGTAGCTATTACCCTCGAAAACTAAAACTTTTGACATAGGAAAAGAGCCTTTAAGATCTTTCTTTACCATGTGCAATCATAAAATAGTCTAATATCTTCATTTTTCCAACATACGTAGCTATTACCCTCGAAAACTAAAACTTTTGAAATAGGAAAAGAGCCTTTAATCACATTCTTTACCATGTACAATCATACAATAGTCTAATATCTTCATTTTTTCAACATACGTAGCTATTACCCTCGAAAACTAAAACTTTTGACATAGGAAAAGAGCCTTTAATCACATTCTTTACCATTTGCAATCATAAAATAGTCTAATATCTTCATTTTTTCAACATACGTAGCTATTACCCTCGAAAACTAAAACTTTTGACATAGGAAAAGAGCCTTTAAGCACATTCTTTACCATGTGCAATCATAAAATTGTCGAATATCTTCATTTTTCCAACATACGTAGCTATTACCCTCGAAAACTAAAACTTTTGACATGGGAAAAGAGCCTTTAATCACATTCTTTACCATTTGCAATCATAAAATAGTCTAAAATCTTCATTTTTTCAACATACGTAGCTATTACCCTCGAAAACTAAAACTTTTGACATAGGAAAAGAGCCTTTAAGCACATTCTTTACCATGTGCAATCATAAAATAGTCTAATATCTTCATTTTTCCAACATACGTAGCTATTACCCTCGAAAACTAAAACTTTTGACATAGGAAAAGAGCCTTTAATCACATTCTTTACCATGTGCAATCATAAAATAGTCTAATATCTTCATTTTTTCAACATACGTAGCTATTACCCTCGAAAACTAAAGCTTTTGACATAGGAAAAGAGCCTTTAAGCACATTCTTTACCATATGCAATCATAAAATAGTCTAATATCTTCATTTTTTCAACATACGTAGCTATTACCCTCGAAAACTAAAACTTTTGACATAGGAAAAGAGCCTTTAATCACATTCTTTACCATTTGCAATCATAAAATAGTCTAATATCTTCATTTTTTCAACATACGTAGCTATTACCCTCGAAAACTAAAACTTTTGACATAGGAAAAGAGCCTTTAATCACATTCTTTACCATGTGCAATCATAAAATTGTCTAATATCTTCATTTTTCCAACATACGTAGCTATTACCCTCGAAAACTAAAACTTTTGACATGGGAAAAGAGCCTTTAATTACATTCTGTACCATGTGCAATCAATAAATAGTCTAATATCTTCATTTTTTCAACATACGTAGCTATTACCCTCGAAAACTAAAACTTTTGACATAGGAAAAGAGCCTTTAAGCACATTCTTTACCATGTGAAATCATAAAATAGTCTAATATCTTAATTTTTTCAACATACGTAGCTATTACCGTCGAAAACTAAAACTTTTGACATAGGAAAAGAGACTTTAATCACATTCTTTACCATTTGCAATCATAAAATAGTCTAATATCATCATTTTTTCAACCTAAATAGCTATTACCCTCGAGAACTAAAACTTTTGAAATAGGAAAAGAGCCTTTAATCACATTCTTTACCATTTGCAATCATAAAATAGTCTAATATCTTCATTTTTTAAACATACGTAGCTATTACCCTCGAAAACTAAAACTTTTGAAATAGGAAAAGAGCCTTTAATCACATTCTTTACCATTTGCAATCATAAAATAGTCTAATATCTTCATTTTTTAAACATACGTAGCTATTACCCTCGAAAACTAAAACTTTTGACATAGGAAAAGAGCCTTTAATCACATTCTTTACCATTTGCAATCATAAAATAGTCTAATATCATCATTTTTTCAACCTAAATAGCTATTACCCTCGAAAACTAAAACTTTTGACATAGGAAAAGAGCCTTTAATCACATTCTTTTCCATTTGCAATCATAAAATAGTCTAATATCTTCATTTTTTCAACATACGTAGCTATTACCCTCGAAAACTAAAACATTTGACAAAGGAAAAGAGCCTTTAATCACATTCTTTACCATGTGCAATCATAAAATAGTCTAATATCTTCATTTTTTCAACATACTTAGCTTATACCCTCGAAAACTAAAACTTTTGAAATAGGAAAAGAGCCTTTAATCACATTCTTTACCATGTGCAATCATAAAATTGTCTAATATCTTCATTTTTTCAACATACGTAGCTATTACCCTCGAAAACTAAAACTTTTGACATAGGAAAAGAGCCTTTAAGCACATTCTTTACCATGTGCAATCATAAAATAGTCTAATATCTTCATTTTTCCAGCATACGTAGCTATTACCCTCGAAAACTAAAACTTTTAAATAGGAAAAGAGCCTTTAATCACATTCTTTACCATGTGCAATCATACAATAGTCTAATATCTTCATTTTTTCAACATACGTAGCTATTACCCTCGAAAACTAAAACTTTTGACATAGGAAAAGAGCCTTTAATCACATTCTTTACCATGTGCAATCATAAAATAGTCTAATATCTTCATTTTTGCAACATACGTAGCTATTACCCTCGAAAACTAAAACTTTTGACATAGGAAAAGAGCCTTTAATCACATTCTTTACCATTGCAATCATAAAATAGTCTAATATCTTCATTTTTTCAACATACGTAGCTATTACCCTCGAAAACTAAAACTTTTGAAATAGGAAAAGAGCCTTTAATCACATTCTTTACCATGTGCAATCATAAAATAGTCTAATATCTTATTTTTTCAACATACGTAGCTATTACCCTCGAAAACTAAAACTTTTGACATAGGAAAAGAGCCTTTAATCACATTCTTTACCATTTGCAATCATAAAATAGTCTAATATCTTATTTTTTCAACATACGTAGCTATTACCCTCGAAAACTAAAACTTTTGACATAGGAAAAGAGCCTTTAACACATTCTTTACCATTTGCAATCATAAAATAGTCTAATATCTTCATTTTTTCAACATACGTAGCTATTACCCTCGAAAACTAAAACTTTTGACATAGGAAAAGAGCCTTTAAGCACATTCTTTACCATGTTGCAATCATAAAATAGTCTAATATCTTCATTTTTTCAACATACGTAGCTATTACCCTCAAAAACTAAAACTTTTGAAATAGGAAAAGAGCCTTTAATCACATTCTTTACCATGTGCAATCATAAAATAGTCTAACATCTTCATTTTTTCAACATACGTAGCTATTACCCTCGAAAACTAAAACTTTTGAAATAGGAAAAGAGCCTTTAATCACATTCTTTACCATTTGCAATCATAAAATAGTCTAATATCTTCATTTTTTCAACATACGTAGCTATTACCCTCGAAAACTAAAACTTTTGACATAGGAAAAGAGCCTTTAATCACATTCTTTACCATTTGCAATCATAAAATAGTCTAATATCTTCATTTTTTCAACATACGTAGCTATTACCCTCGAAAACTAAAACTTTTGACATAGGAAAAGAGCCTTTAATCACATTCTTTACCATGTGCAATCATAAAATAGTCTAATATCTTCATTTTTTCAACATACGTAGCTATTACCCTCGAAAACTAAAACTTTTGACATAGGAAAAGAGCCTTTAATCACATTCTTTACCATGTGCAATCATAAAATAGTCTAATATCTTCATTTTTTCAACATACGTAGCTATTACCCTCGAAAACTAAAACTTTTGACATAGGAAAAGAGCCTTTAATCACATTCTTTACCATGTGCAATCATAAAATAGTCTAATATCTTCATTTTTTCAACATACGTAGCTATTACCCTCGAAAACTAAAACTTTTGACATAGGAAAAGAGCCTTTAATCACATTCTTTACCATGTGCAATCATAAAATAGTCTAATATCTTCATTTTTTCAACATACGTAGCTATTACCCTCGAAAACTAAAACTTTTGACATAGGAAAAGAGCCTTTAATCACATTCTTTACCATGTGCAATCATAAAATAGTCTAATATCTTCATTTTTTCAACATACGTAGCTATTACCCTCGAAAACTAAAACTTTTGACATAGGAAAAGAGCCTTTAATCACATTCTTTACCATTTGCAATCATAAAATAGTCTAATATCTTCATTTTTTCAACATACGTAGCTATAACCCTCGAAAACTAAAGCTTTTGACATAGGAAAAGAGCCTTTAAGCACATTCTTTACCATGTGCAATCATAAAATAGTCTAATATCTTCATTTTTTCAACATACGTAGCAATTACCCTCGAAAACTAAAACTTTTGACATAGGAAAAGAGCCTTTAATCACATTCTTTACCATTTGCAATCATAAAATAGTCTAATATCTTCATTTTTTCAACATACGTAGCTATTACCCTCGAAAACTAAAACTTTTGACATAGGAAAAGAGCCTTTAATAACATTCTTTACCATATGCAATCATAAAATTGTCTAATATCTTCATTTTTCCAACATACGTAGCTATTACCCTCGAAAACTAAAACTTTTGACATGGGAAAAGAGCCTTTAATTACATTCTGTACCATGTGCAATCAATAAATAGTCTAATATCTTCATTTTTTCAACATACGTAGCTATTACCCTCGAAAACTAAAACTTTTGACATAGGAAAAGAGCCTTTAAGCACATTCTTTACCATGTGAAATCATAAAATAGTCTAATATCTTAATTTTTTCAACATACGTAGCTATTACCGTCGAAAACTAAAACTTTTGACATAGGAAAAGAGCCTTTAATCACATTCTTTACCATTTGCAGTCATAAAATAGTCTAATATCTTCATTTTTTCAACATACGTAGCTATTACCCTCGAAAACTAAAACTTTTGAAATAGGAAAAGAGCCTTTAAACACACTCTTAACCATTTGCAATCATAAAATAGTCTAATATCTTCATTTTTTAAACATACGTAGCTATTACCCTCGAAAACTAAGACTTTTGACATAGGAAAAGAGCCTTTAATCACATTCTTTACCATTTGCAATCATAAAATAGTCTAATATCATCATTTTTTCAACCTAAATAGCTATTACCCTCGAAAACTAAAACTTTTGACGTAGGAAAAGAGCCTTTAATCACATTCTTTTCCATTTGCAATCATAAAATAGTCTAATATCTTCATTTTTTCAACATACGTAGCTCTTACCCCCGAAAACAAAAACTTTTGAAATAGGAAAAGAGCCTTTAATCACATTCTTTACCATTTGCAATCATAAAATAGTCTAATATCTTCATTTTTTCAACATACGTAGCTATTACCCTCGAAAACTAAAACATTTGACAAAGGAAAAGAGCCTTTAATCACATTCTTTACCATGTGCAATCATAAAATAGTCTAATATCTTCATTTTTTCAACATACTTAGCTTATACCCTCGAAAACTAAAACTTTTGAAATAGGAAAAGAGCCTTTAATCACATTCTTTACCATGTGCAATCATAAAATTGTCTAATATCTTCATTTTTTCAACATACGTAGCTATTACCCTCGAAAACTAAAACTTTTGACATAGGAAAAGAGCCTTTAAGCACATTCTTTACCATGTGCAATCATAAAATAGTCTAATATCTTCATTTTTCCAGCATACGTAGCTATTACCCTCGAAAACTAAAACTTTTAAATAGGAAAAGAGCCTTTAATCACATTCTTTACCATGTGCAATCATACAATAGTCTAATATCTTCATTTTTTCAACATACGTAGCTATTACCCTCGAAAACTAAAACTTTTGACATAGGAAAAGAGCCTTTAATCACATTCTTTACCATTTGCAATCATAAAATAGTCTAATATCTTCATTTTTTCAACATACGTAGCTATAACCCTCGAAAACTAAAACTTTTGACATAGGAAAAGAGCCTTTAAGCACATTCTTTACCATGTGCAATCATAAAATTGTCTAATATCTTCATTTTTCCAACATACGTAGCTATTACCCTCGAAAACTAAAACTTTTGACATGGGAAAAGAGCCTTTAATCACATTCTTTACCATGTGCAATCATAAAATAGTCTAATATCTTCATTTTTTCAACATACGTAGCTACTACCCTCGAAAACTAAAACTTTTGAAATAGGAAAAGAGCCTTTAATCACATTCTTTACCATGTGAAATCATAAAATAGTCTAATATCTTAATTTTTTCAATATACGTAGCTGTTACCCTCGAAAACTAAAACTTTTGAAATAGGAAAACAGCCTTTAATAACATTCTTTACCATTTGCAATCATAATATAGTCTAATATCCTCATTTTTTCAACATAAGTAGCTATTACCCTCGAAAACTAAAACTTTTGACATAGGAAAAGAGCCTTTAAGCACATTCTTTACCATGTACAATCATAAAATAGTCTAATATCTTCATTTTTTCCACAGACATAGCTATTACCCTCGAAAACTAAAACTTTTGAAATAGGAAAAGAGCCTTTAATCACATTCTTTACCATGTGCAATCATAAAATAGTCTAATATCCTCATTTTTTCAACCTACGTAGCTATTACCCTCAAAAACTACAACTTTTGACATAGGAAAAGAGCCTTTAATCACATTCTTTACCATTTGCAATCATAAAATAGTCTAACATCTTCATTTTTTCAACATACGTAGCTATTACCCTCGAAAACTAAAACTTTTAAAATAGGAAAAGAGCCTTTAATTACATTCTTTACCATTTGCAATCATAAAATAGTCTAATATCTTCATTTTTTCAACATACGTAGCTATTACCCTCGAAAACTAAAACTTTTGAAATAGGAAAAGAGCCTTTAATTACATTCTTTACCATTTGCAATCATAAAATAGTCTAATATCTTCATTTTTTCAACATACGTGGCTATTACCCTTGAAAACTAAAACTTTTGACATAGGAAAAGAGCCTTTAATCACATTCTTTACCATTTGCAATCATAAAATAGTCTAATATCTTCATTTTTTCAACATACGTAGCTATTACCCTCGAAAACTAAAACTTTTGACATAGGAAAAGAGCCTTTAAGCACATTCTTTACCATGTGCAATCATAAAATTGTCTAATATCTTCATTTTTCCAACATACGTAGCTATTACCCTCGAAAACTAAAACTTTTTACATGGGAAAAGAGTCTTTAATCACATTCTTTACCATGTGCAATCATAAAATAGTCTAATATCTTCATTTTTTCAACATACGTAGCTATTACTCTCGAAAACTAAAACTTTTGAAATAGGAAAAGACCCTTTAATCACATTCTTTACCATGTGCAATCCTACAATAGTCTAATATCTTCATTTTTTCAACATACGTAGCTATTACCCTCGAAAACTAAAGCTTTTGACATAGGAAAAGAGCCTTTAAGCACATTCTTTACCATGTGCAATCATAAAATTGTCTAATATCTTCATTTTTTCAACATACGTAGCTATTACCCTCGAAAACTAAAACTTTTGACATGGGAAAAGAGCCTTTAATCACATTCTTTACCATGGGCAATCATAAAATAGTCTAATATCTTCATTTTTTCAACATACGTAGCTATTACCCTCGAAAACCAAAACTTTTGAAATAGGAAAAGAGCCTTTAATCACATTCTTTACCATGTGAAATCATAAAATAGTCTAATATCTTAATTTTTTCAACATACGTAGCTATTACCCTCGAAAACTAAAACTTTTGACATAGGAAAAGAGCCTTTAATTACATTCTTTACCATTTGCAATCAATAAATAATCTAATATCTTCATTTTTTCAACATACGTAGCTATTACCCTCGAAAACTAAAACTTTTGACATAGGAAAAGAGTCTTTAAGCACATTCTTTACCATTTGCAATCATAAAATAGTCTAATATCTTCATTTTTTCAACATACGTAGCTATTACCCTCGAAAACTAAAACTTTTGACATAGGAAAAGAGCCTTTAAGCACATTCTTTACCATGTGCAATCATAAAATTGTCTAATATCTTCATCTTTTCAACATACTTAGCTATTACCCTCGAAAACTAAAACTTTTGAAATAGGAAAAGAGCCTTTAAGCACATTCTTTACCATGTGCAATCATAAAATAGTCTAACATCTTCATTTTTCCAACATACGTAGCTATTACCCTCGAAAACTAAAACTTTTGAAATAGGAAAAGAGACTTTAATCACATTCTTTACCATGTGCAATCATACAATAGTCTAATATCTTCATTTTTTCAACATACGTAGCTATTACCCTCGAAAACTAAAACTTTTGACATAGGAAAAGAGCCTTTAATCACATTCTTTACCATTTGCAATCATAAAATAGTCTAATATCTTCATTTTTTCAACATATGTAGCTATTACCCTCGAAAACTAAAACTTTTGACATAGGAAAAGAGCCTTTAAGCACATTTTTTACCATGTGCAATCATAAAATTGTCTAATATCTTCATTTTTCCAACATACGTAGCTATTACCCTCGAAAACTAAAACTTTTTACATGGGAAAAGAGCCTTTAATCACATTCTTTACCATGTGCAATCATAAAATAGTCTAATATCTTCATTTTTTCAACATACGTAGCTATTACCCTCGAAAACTAAAACTTTTGAAATAGGAAAAGAGCCTTTAATCACATTCTTTACCATGTGAAATCATAAAATAGTCTAATATCTTCATTTTTTCAACATACGTAGCTATTACCCTCGAAAACTAAAACTTTTGACATAGGAAAAGAGCCTTTAATCACATTCTTTACCATTTGCAATCAATAAATAGTCTAATATCTTCATTTTTTCAACATACGTAGCTATTACCCTCGAAGACTAAAACTTTTGACATAGGAAAAGAGCCTTTAATCACATTCTTTACCATGTGCAATCATAAAATAGTCTAATATCTTCATTTTTTCAACATACGTAGCTATTACCCTCGAAAACTAAAACTTTTGACATAGGAAAAGAGCCTTTAATCACATTCTTTACTATTTGCAATCATAAAATAGTCTAATATCTTCATTTTTTCAACATACGTAGCTATTACCCTCGAAAACTAAAACTTTTGACATAGGAAAAGAGCCTTTAATCACATTCTTTACCATGTGCAATCATAAAATTGTCTAATATCTTCATTTTTTCCACAGACAAAGCTATTACCCTCGAAAACTAAACTTTTGAAATAAGAAAAGAGCCTTTAATCACATTTTTTACCATTTGCGATCATAAAATAGTCTAATATCTTCATTTTTTCAACATACGTAGCTATTACCCTCGAAAACTAAAACTTTTGACATAGGAAAAGAGCCTTTAATCACATTCTTTACCATTTGAAATCATAAAATAGACTAATATCTTCATTTTTTCAACATACGTAGCTATTACCCTCGAAAACTAAAACTTTTGACATAGGAAAAGAGCCTTTAATCACATTCTTTACCTTGTGCAATCATAAAATAGTCTAATATCTTAATTTTTTCCAAAGACATAGCTATTACCCTCGATAACTAAAACTTTTGAAATAGGAAAAGAGCCTTTAATCACATTCTTTACCATGTGCAATCATAAAATTGTCTAATATCTTCATTTTTTCAACATACGTAGCTATTATCCTCGAAAACTAAAACTTTTGAAATAGGAAAAGAACCTTTAATCACATTCTTTACCATTGTGCAATCATAAAATAGTCTAATATCTTAAGTTTTTTCAACATACGTAGCTATTACCCTCGAAAACTAAAACTTTTGAAATAGGAAAAGAGCCTTTAATCACATTCTTTACCATTTGCAATCATAAAATAGTCTAATATCTTCATTTTTTCAACATACGTAGCTATTACCCTCGAAAACTAAAACTTTTGACATAGGAAAAGAGCCTTTAATAACATTCTTTACCATGTGCAATCATAAAATAGTCTAATATCTTCATTTTTTCCACCGACAAAGCTATTACCCTCGAAAACTAAAACTTTTGAAATAGGAAAAGAGCCTTTAATCACATTCTTTACCATGTGCAATCATAAAATTGTCTAATATCTTCATTTTTTCAACATACGTAGCTATTACCCTCGAAAACTAAAACTTTTGAATAGAAAAGAGCCTTTAATCACATTCTTTACCATTTGCAATCATAAAATAGTCTAATATCTTCATTTTTTCAACATACGTAGCTATTACCCTCGAAAACTAAAACTTTTGACATAGGAAAAGAGCCTTTAATCACATTCTTTACCATTTGCAATCATAAAAAAGTCTAATATCTTCATTTTTTCAACATACGTAGCTATTACCCTCGAAAACTAAAACTTTTGAAATAGGAAAAGAGCCTTTAATCACATTCTTTACCATTTGCAATCATAAAATAGTCTAATATCTTCATTTTTTCAACATATGTAGCTATTACCCTCGAAAACTAAAACTTTTGACATAGGAAAAGAGCCTTTAATCACATTCTTTACCATTTGCAATCATAAAATAGTTTATTATCTTCATTTTTTCAACATACCTATCTATTACCCTCGAAAACTAAAACTTTTGAAGTAGGAGAAGAGCCTTTAATCACATTCTTTACCATGTGCAATCATAAAATTGTCTAATATCTTCATTTTTTCCACAGACAAAGCTATTACCCTCGAAACTAAAACTTTTGACATAGGAAAAGAGCCTTTAATCGCATTCTTTACCATGTGCAATCATAAAATAGTCTAATATCTTCATTTTTTCAACATACGTAGCTATTACCCCGAAAACTAAAACTTTTGACATAGGAAAAGAGCCTTTAATCACATTCTTTACCATTGCAATCATAAAATAGTCTAATATCTTCATTTTTTCAACATACGTAGCTATTACCCTCGAAAACTAAAACTTTTGACATAGGAAAAGAGCCTTTAAGCACATTCTTTACCATGTGCAATCATAAAATAGTCTAATATCTTCATTTTTTCAACATACGTAGCTATTACCCTTGAAAACTAAAACTTTTGACATAGGAAAAGAGCCTTTAAGCACATTCTTTACCATGTGCAATCATAAAATAGTCTAATATCTTCATTTTTCAACATACGTAGCTATTACCCTCGAAAACTAAAACTTTTGACATAGGAAAAGAGCCTTTAATCACATTCTTTACCATGTGCAATCATAAAATAGTCTAATATCTTCATTTTTTCAACATACGTAGCTATTACCCTCGAAAACTAAAACTTTTGAAATAGGAAAAGAGCCTTTAATCACATTCTTTACCATGTGCAATCATAAAATAGTCTAATATCTTCATTTTTTCAACATACGTAGCTATTACCCTCGAAAACTAAAACTTTTGAAATCGGAAAAGAGCCTTTAAGCACATTCTTTACCATGTGCAATCATAAAATAGTCTAATATCTTCATTTTTTCAACATACGTAGCTATTACCCTCGAAAACTAAAACTTTTGACATAGGAAAAGAGCCTTTAATCACATTCTTTACCATTTGCAATCATAAAATAGTCTAATATCTTCATTTTTTCAACATACGTAGCTATTACCCTCGAAAACTAAAACTTTTGAAATAGGAAAAGAGCCTTTAATCACATTCTTTACATGTGCAATCATAAAATGGTCTAATATCTTCATTTTTTCAACATACGTAGCTATTACCCTCGAAAACTAAAACTTTTGACATAGGAAAAGAGCCTTTAATCACATTCTTTACCATTTGAAATCATAAAATAGTCTAATATCTTAATTTTTTCAACATACGTAGCTATTACCCTCGAAAACTAAAACTTTTGAAATAGGAAAAGAGCCTTTAATCACATTCTTTACCATGTACAATCATAAAATTGTCTAATATCTTCATTTTTTCCACAGACAGCTATTACCCCGAAAACCAAAACTTTTGAAATAGGAAAAGAGCCTTTAATCACATTCTTTACCATGTGCAATCATAAAATAGTCTAATATCTTCATTTTTTCCACAGACATAGCTATTACCCTCGAAAACTAAACTTTTGACATAGGAAAAGAGCCTTTAATCACATTCTTTACCATGTGCAATCATAAAATTGTCTAATATCTTCATTTTTTCAACATACGTAGCTATTACCCTCGAAAACTAAAACTTTTGAAATCGGAAAAGAGCCTTTAATCACATTCTTTACCATGTGCAATCATAAAATAGTCTAATATCTTCATTTTTTCAACATACGTAGCTATTACCCTCGAAAACTAAAACTTTTGACATAGGAAAAGAGCCTTTAATCAAATTCTTTACCATGTGCAATCATAAAATTGTCTAATATCTTCATTTTTTCCACAGACAAAGCTATTACCCTCGAAAACTAAAACTTTTGAAATAGGAAAAGAGCCTTTAATCACATTCTTTACCATTTGCAATCATAAAATAGTCTAATATCTTCATTTTTTCAACATATGTAGCTATTACCCTCGAAAACTAAAACTTTTGACATAGGAAAAGAGCCTTTAATCACATTCTTTACCATTTGCAATCATAAAATAGTCTAATATCTTCATTTTTTCAACATACCTAGCTATTACCCTCGAAAACTAAAACTTTTGACATAGGAAAAGAGCCTTTAATCACATTCTTTACCATGTGCAATCATAAAATTGTCTAATATCTTCATTTTTTCCACAGACAGCTATTACCCTCGAAAACTAAAACTTTTGAAATAGGAAAAGAGCTTTAATCACATTCTTTACCATTTGCAATCATAAAATAGTCTAATATCTTCATTTTTTCAACATACTTAGCTATTACCCTCGAAAACTAAAACTTTTGACATAGGAAAAGAGCCTTTAAGCACATTCTTTACCATGTGCAATCATAAAATAGTCTAATATCTTCATTTTTTCAACATACGTAGCTATTACCCTCGAAAACTAAAACTTTTGACATAGGAAAAGAGCCTTTAAGCACATTCTTTACCATGTGCAATCATAAAATAGTCTAATATCTTCATTTTTCCAACATACGTAGCTATTACCCTCGAAAACTAAAACTTTTGACATAGGAAAAGAGCCTTTAATCACATTCTTTACCATGTGCAATCATAAAATAGTCTAATATCTTCATTTTTTCAACATACGTAGCTATTACCCTCGAAAACTAAAACTTTTGAAATAGGAAAAGAGCCTTTAATCACATTCTTTACCATGTGCAATCATAAAATAGTCTAATATCTTCATTTTTTCAACATACGTAGCTATTACCCTCGAAAACTAAAACTTTTGACATAGGAAAAGAGCCTTTAAGCACATTCTTTACCATGTGCAATCATAAAATAGTCTAATATCTTCATTTTTTCAAATACGTAGCTATTACCCTCGAAAACTAAAACTTTTGACATAGGAAAAGAGCCTTTAATCACATTCTTTACCATGTGCAATCATAAAATAGTCTAATATCTTCATTTTTCCAACATACGTAGCTATTACCCTCGAAAACTAAAACTTTTGACATAGGAAAAGAGCCTTTAATCACATTCTTTACCATGTGCAATCATAAAATAGTCTAATATCTTCATTTTTTCAACATACGTAGCTATTACCCTCAAAACTAAAACTTTTGAAATAGGAAAAGAGCCTTTAATCACATTCTTTACCATGTGCAATCATAAAATAGTCTAATATCTTCATTTTTTCAACATACGTAGCTATTACCCTCGAAAACTAAAACTTTTGAAATAGGAAAAGAGCCTTTAAGCACATTCTTTACCATGTGCAATCATAAAATAGTCTAATATCTTCATTTTTTCAACATACGTAGCTATTACCCTCGAAAACTAAAACTTTTGACATAGGAAAAGAGCCTTTAATCACATTCTTTACCATTTGCAATCATAAAATAGTCTAATATCTTCATTTTTTCAACATACGTAGCTATTACCCTCGAAAACTAAAACTTTTGGCATAGGAAAAGAGCCTTTAAGCACATTCTTTACCATGTGCAATCATAAAATAGTCTAATATCTTCATTTTTTCAACATACGTAGCTATTACCCTCGAAAACTAAAACTTTTGACATAGGAAAAGAGCCTTTAATCACATTCTTTACCATTTGCAATCATAAAATAGTCTAATATCTTCATTTTTTCAACATACGTAGCTATTACCCTCGAAAACTAAAACTTTTGACATAGGAAAAGAGCCTTTAATCACATTCTTTACCATGTGCAATCATAAAATTGTCTAATATCTTCATTTTTTCCACAGACAAAGCTATTACCCCCGAAAACTAAAACTTTTGAAATAGGAAAAGAGCCTTTAATCACATCTTTACCATTTGCAATCATAAAATAGTCTAATATCTTCATTTTTTCAACATATAGCTATTACCCTCGAAAACTAAAACTTTTGACATAGGAAAAGAGCCTTTAATCACATTCTTTACCATGTGCAATCATAAAATAGTCTAATATCTTCATTTTTTCAACATACGTAGCTATTACCCTCGAAAACTAAAACTTTTGAAATAGGAAAAGAGCCTTTAAGCACATTCTTTACCATGTGCAATCATAAAATAGTCTAATATCTTCATTTTTTCCAACATACGTAGCTATTACCCTCGAAAACTAAAACTTTTGACATAGGAAAAGAGCCTTTAATCACATTCTTTACCATGTGCAATCATAAAATAGTCTAATATCTTCATTTTTTCAACATACGTAGCTATTACCCTCGAAAACTAAAACTTTTGAAATAGGAAAAGAGCCTTTAATCACATTCTTTACCATGTGCAATCATAAAATAGTCTAATATCTTCATTTTTTCAACATACGTAGCTATTACCCTCGAAAACTAAAACTTTTGACATAGGAAAAGAGCCTTTAATCACATTCTTTACCATTTGCAATCATAAAATAGTCTAATATCTTCATTTTTTCAACATACGTAGCTATTACCCTCGAAAACTAAAACTTTTGACATAGAAAAGAGCCTTTAATCACATTCTTTACCATTTGCAATCATAAAATAGTCTAATATCTTCATTTTTTCAACATACGTAGCTATTACCCTCGAAAACTAAAACTTTTGAAATAGGAAAAGAGCCTTTAATCACATTCTTTACCATGTGCAATCATAAAATTGTCTAATATCTTCATTTTTTCCACAGACAAAGCTATTACCCTCAAAACTAAAACTTTTGACATAGGAAAAGAGCCTTTAATCACATTCTTTACCATGTGCAATCATAAAATAGTCTAATATCTTCATTTTTTCAACATATGTAGCTATTACCCTCGAAAACTAAAACTTTTGACATAGGAAAAGAGCCTTTAATCACATTCTTTACCATTTGCAATCATAAAATAGTCTAATATCTTCATTTTTTCAACATACGTAGCTATTACCCTCGAAAACTAAAACTTTTGAAATAGGAAAAGAGCCTTTAATCACATTCTTTACCATGTGCAATCATAAAATAGTCTAATATCTTCATTTTTCCAACATACGTAGCTATTACCCTCGAAAACTAAAACTTTTGCAAATAGGAAAAGAGCCTTTAATCACATTCTTTACCATGTGCAATCATAAAATAGTCTAATATCTTCATTTTTTCAACATACGTAGCTATTACCCTCGAAAACTAAAACTTTTGACATAGGAAAAGAGCCTTTAAGCACATTCTTTACCATGTGCAATCATAAAATAGTCTAATATCTTCATTTTTTCAACATACGTAGCTATTACCCTCGAAAACTAAAACTTTTGACATAGGAAAAGAGCCTTTAATCACATTCTTTACCATGTGCAATCATAAAATAGTCTAATATCTTCATTTTTCCAACATACGTAGCTATTACCCTCGAAAACTAAAACTTTTGAAATAGGAAAAGAGCCTTTAATCACATTCTTTACCATGTGCAATCATAAAATAGTCTAATATCTTCATTTTTTCAACATACGTAGCTATTACCCTCGAAAACTAAAACTTTTGAAATAGGAAAAGAGCCTTTAATCACATTCTTTACCATGTGAATCATAAAATAGTCTAATATCTTCATTTTTTCAACATACGTAGCTATTACCCTCGAAAACTAAAACTTTTGAAATAGGAAAAGAGCCTTTAATCACATTCTTTACCGTTTGCAATCATAAAATAGTCTAATATCTTCATTTTTTCAACATACGTAGCTATTACCCTCGAAAACTAAAACTTTTGACATAGGAAAAGAGCCTTTAATCACATTCTTTACCATGTGCAATCATAAAATAGTCTAATATCTTCATTTTTTCAACATACGTAGCTATTACCCTCGAAAACTAAAACTTTTGACATAGGAAAAGAGCCTTTAAGCACATTCTTTACCATGTGCAATCATAAAATAGTCTAATATCTTCATTTTTTCAAACAACGTAGCTATTACCCTCGAAAACTAAAACTTTTGACATAGGAAAAGAGCCTTTAATCACATTCTTTACCATGTGCAATCATAAAATAGTCTAATATCTTCATTTTTTCAACATACGTAGCTATTACCCTCGAAAACTAAAACTTTTGACATAGGAAAAGAGCCTTTAATCACATTCTTTACCATGTGCAATCATAAAATAGTCTAATATCTTCATTTTTTCAACTTACGTAGCTATTACCCTCGAAAACTAAAACTTGTGACATAGGAAAAG
>NW_027066637.1:0-17785 GCF_032884065.1 Artemia franciscana
AGATGCCCTCCAATTTTTTTGGTCACTTAAAAAGGGCACTAGAACTTTTCATTTCCATTAGAATGAGCCTTCTTGCGACATTTTAGGACCACTTGGTCAATACGATCACCCCTGGGGAAAAAGAAAAACAAACAAACAAATAAACACGCGCCCGTGATTTGTCTTCAGGCAAAAATACAAAATTCCACATTTTTTTAGATAGGAGCTCGAAACTTTTACAGTAGGGTTCTCTGATACGCTGGATTGAAGTTTTTGCTATAGGGTTCTCTGATACGCTGAATGCGATGGTGTGATTTTCGTTAGGATCCTACGACTTTTAGGGGGTCTTTCCCCCTGTTTTCCTAGATAAGGCAAATTTTCTCAGGCTCGTAACTTTTCATGGGTAAGACTAAACTTGATGAAACTTATATATTTAAAATCAGCATTAAAATGCAATTCTTTTGATGTAGCTATTGATATCAAAATTCAATTTTTTAGAGTTTTGGTTACTATTGAGCCGGGTCGCTCCTTACTACAGTTCGTTACCACGAAATGTTTGACAGGGATTATTTTGAACAACGTTGCTCTCTCAAAATTTCCATTCGATATACCTGGGAAAAAGAGGGCATGGAGGGGCTTTTTTTTTTTTTTTCTTTTTTTTTTTACAGAGCTGAATTCTGAATTCGGATCTGAATTTTTTTACAGAGCTGAATTCGGATCATTCTGAATCCCACAAATAAAAGGAGTATAGTATCCATCAGTGTCTCTGAAACTTTGTGCATAAGTGAATGACTGTGGACCTTACTCCTATGAGAACCGTGACTGAAAAAATAAACTTTAAAATGTCTTGTAAATTATACGGTAAGGATGTTTTCTTTGAAGATCTTATAATTGACCCAATGGATTGAGATATGTGAAGCTATGATATACATTATCACAATTTAAAGACTGCGATTTATTTTTTTTTTTAATAAAGAGTGATTTCTCAGACTGAATAAAATAGTTGACAGCTATGAATATAAAACCGGATGCAAAAAAAAAAATCTTTGACGACTTTAAAAGATAAGATAAAACTAGACTTATCTTTGTCAAAGGGAATATGAAAGCATTGTGCAGAACGAAGAGAGGAGCGCCAAGTAAAAGGTTATGAAATATATTTACTAATACAGGTGGTAAATGAAAGAGGAACGAGGTATAGAGGGGGCTAGGAATAGAGAGAAAAACAGAGGGATGATGTAAGAGATAGAATAGAAGATATTTACGATTATTTGGATCTTACTTTCGCAAAATATTCATTTAGCATTTTACTGTAATTTTCCATTTAGTTTATTAATCAGAAAGGAAACCAAACCATTAATTTTTGTATATTCTTCTTTATCTAGGAGTCTTTTGAAAGCTCATATGAACGATTTGCCAAAATCCCTAATTTCAAATCAACAAGTAAATCAATTAAAATATTCTGTTTCTCAATCCAATAACGGAGCTCAAACCCCAACCACAAAACCCAAAGAAAAGATTTAAAGAAATAAGCTAATGTCAAAAATATCCTTCAGTGATTTTCCGCAGATGAAAAGTCCGTAGAGAGGAAGGGGTTTTCCAGCGGAATTTTCTTACGGAAAAGATTTTCCGCAAAACAGATTTTGCTTCAAATGTTGTTTTTTTTTGTTCGATTTTTTGTTGTAATTTTTTTTTACAGTAGATTGGTGGAGATCCCAGTCGAAACATACAATTTTACTGTTATAAAAATGCAAAACAAATTATGAAAATATAATTAGATAGATGAAAAAAACAAATTCTAGGCTATTGATTATTAACAAAACTGACTCGTTAGGTTCGATCACTTCAAAAAAGACAGTTATCAATCAGTGGATCAATATTTAATAAAACAAGAGCTAAGAGCTCATATGGTATGAGCTCTAGCAAAATTCTAAGAATCAATAGATTGATTTAAAAGGAAAATCAGAGGCTTAATGCCCGTTGGGATTTAAAATAATAGCTCTGAGCCACGATACCCTTCTAAATATGAAAATTCATTGAGATCCGATGACCCAATCGTGAGTTGTATATACCTATTTTATTCTAATTTTCCTCTCCCTTCAGCCCCCCAGATGGTCGAATCGGGGAAAACAACTTTTAAAGTTATTTTTAAATTTTGTCTTAAATATGATTTAATTGATGTGTTTCTTTCCGTTGTTTTACTTTTTGCATCATCTTCTCTCTCTTCCATAACATAATTTAAACTTTGGTATCTAAACATTTCTGAATTAAGTTGATATCCTTCATTTAATTGACAGAAATTCATTGACAAACTAAATAATTTGTCGTCATTTTTTCTTTCTCGCCTCTAATGGATTTGTGTCTTTAGGCGAATTTAAAACAGGTAGATTTTAGAATTAAAATCAAGTTGGTGGCTTTAGAATAAAAGAGTTAAGAGCCATGGCTAATTGAAACAAGAGCCAAGAGCTCATATGGTATGAGCTCTAACAAAATTCTATGAATCAATAGATTGATTTAAAAAGGAAAATAAGAGGCTTAATACCGGTCAGGATTTAAAATAAGAGCTCTGAGTCACGATGTCCTTCTAAATATCAAAATTCATTAAGATCCGATCACCCAATCGTAAGTTATAAAATACCTAATTTTTTTCTAATTTTTCCTCTCCCTTTAACCCCTTAGCTGGTCCAATCTGGGAAAACGACTTTATCAAGTCAATTTGTGCAGCTCCCTGACACGCCTATCAATTTTCATCGTCCTAGCACGTCAAGAAGTACCAAACTCGCCAAATCACTGAACTCCTCCCCCCAACTCCCCCAAAGAGATCGAATCCAGTACGATTCTGTCAATCACGTATCAAGGACATTTGTTTATTCTATCCACCAAGCTCCATCCCGATTCCTACACTCCAAGTGTTTTTCCAAGATTTCCCCCCTCCAACTCCCCCCAATGTCAAACGATCTGGTCGGAATTTGAAATAAGAGCTCTGAGACATGAATTCTTTCTAAAAATCATATTTCATTGAGACCCGATCATCTATTTGTAAGACAAAAATACCCCAATTTTCACGTTTTCCAAGAATTCCAGTTCCCCCTCCAACTCCCCCCAACGTCACAGGATCTGGTCGGAATTTAAGTTAAGAACTTTAAAGCACCAGATCCTTCTAAATATCAAATTTCATTAAGATCTGGTCACCCTTTCGTAAGTTACAAATACTATTTTCAAAATTACCCCCCCCCCCCCGCCAATTCCACCAAAGAGAGCAGATCCGGTCCGGTTATGTCACTCACGTATATTAGACAGGTTTTTATTCTTCCCATCCAGTTTCATCCTGATCTCACCGCTTTAAGTATTTTCTAAGATTTCCGGTCCCCCCCCCAATTACACTTGATCCGGTTGAGATTTAAAATAAGAGATCTGAGTAACCAGGTCCTTCTAAATATGAAGTTTCATGAAGATCCGATTACTCCTTCATAAGTTAAAAATACGTCATTTTTTCTTTTTTTCAGAATTAACCCCCCCCCCCCCCAATAGATCGGATCCGTTCCAATTATGTAAATCACGTATGTAAGACCTCTGCTTATTTTTCCCACCAAGTTTCATCCCGATCCCTCCAATCTAAGCGTTTTCCATGATTTTAGGTTCCCCCACCCCAAACTTCCCCAACGTCACCAGATCCAGTCAGGATTTAAAATAAGAGCTTTGAAACACGATATCCTTCTAAATATCAAATTTCATTGAGATCCGATAACCCGTTCGTAAGTTAAAAATACCTCATTTTTTCTAATTTTTCAGAATTAATCCCTCCCCCAACTACCCCAAAGAGAGCAGATCCGTTCCGGTTATGTCAATCATGTATCTAGGACTCGTGATTATTTTTTCCACCAAGTTTCATCCCGATCCCTCCACTCTTAAGTGTTTTTCAAGTTTTAGGTTTCCCCCTCCCAACTCCCCCCCCCCAATGTCACCAGATCTGGTCAAGTTTAAAATAAGAGCTCTGAGCCACGATATCCTTCTAAATATCAAATTTCATTGAGATCTCATCACCTGTTCGTAAGTTAAAAATACCTCATTTTTTCAATTTTTCGGAAATAACCCCCCCCCAAACTATCCCAAAGAGAGTGGATCCGTTCCGTTTATGTCAATCATGTATCTAGCCCTTGTGTTTATTTTTACCACCAAGTTTCATCCCGATCCCTCCACTCTAAGTGTTTTCCAAGTTTCGGTTTCCCCTCCCAAATCCCCCCCCCCCAATGTCACCAGATCCGGTCGGGATTTAAATAAGAGCTCTAAGACACAATATTCTTCTAAACATCAAATTTCATTGAGATCCGATCACCTGTTCGTAAGTTAAAATACCTCATTTTTTCTAATTTTTCAGGGGTTACCTGAACTAAATCTGGTACATCATACATAAAATTTTCAATATCCTGTTCTGACCTATTTTGACTAATTGTTGATTACCACATAAAAGAAGGGTCATTAAAATCTCCACATAGGGACTTAGTTCCCTCCAGTTTCTGGTATACGAGATCACGATCATCTTTTATAATATATTGCTTATTATTAATATAAATGTTTCCGAACGTATCGACCGCACCATCTATTCTGACACACTTTGTCTAAGTTTATCATATCATATCTAAGTTTAAATCTAAAAATTTCTGTTATTTGGAAATAATCTTCATTTATTAAAACGGCTGATCCTCCACCATTTGAATGTTGACTTCCTTTTTTTGCCGGTCTATTCTGGCCTACTCATATCTCTTAAAATTGGTAATAGTTGAGTTGGATTACCATGTCTCCAGTAAACACAATATCGTAGGGTTTAGTCACTTAATATCTTCTTGAATTTACCTGATTTTGACTTATTCTAGCTGTTGCAGTTGAATTGGCCAAATTTCATTTTACTGTTTTTGATGACGGTACTATCTTGGTTATTCTGACTAGTCCCTTAATTCATTCCCGGTTGTTTGTAAAAATTCTTCTTCTATTTCACATCCTGTTTCTTCAAAACTCATTATTCTGGGAAACAATTTTTCGACAGATCTTAATTTCTTCAATCTTCAAATTTTCATTTACGTTGGGTTTTGATACAATTTTAATTGTACATATAAGGAGTTTTAATACTTTCTCTATCTGTGTAGTTGCATTTATTTCTGGTCGAACCCTTTCTGGAAGTAAATTTTTCTGATGGATTGCTATTTTCAACTGTCATTGGTCTTTCTTTTCCTGTTCTTGCTATTTCAGCATATGTCATTTTTGCTTCTTCCCATGGAACTTGATTCTTGAATGCAATTTTGTTCATTGCAAGGAGTTCATTATACTTTCAGCAATTTTTATCCCCACCAATGTGGTTCGTACAATGACAATTTCTGCATTTAATTTGATTTTGGGTATAGTTTTCAGCGGAGTGGCCCCTGCTGGCACATTTTCCACAGGTCTGTGAGCTATTACGGCCCACATCTTTTGTATGGCTAAAAAATTTGCTTATGTTTAAAGTTTCTTTTGTCAGAATTTTTTCTCCGCTAAAAAACATGGAAGAAATTATACCATTCTATCTAGAAATTATTTAGAATCATAAATGAAGATATTAGGCTAACCTTCAAATGGAGCTGTTTTGATTGAAAAGGAAAAGTGTTAAGATTATAATTCAAACTTCATAATATACAGAAACATTTTAGCCTAGTTAACATATTTGGAGGTACTTCCACTATACTCAACCTCAACAAGAACCATTCATAGGTTCTTAGGCAACTCTGGCGGGTGCTCTGGGCGCCATGGCTTCGAGGGCACCGTGGCTGGGGAATTGGCCATTTCGATCCAATTTTTCTCTTCGATTCTGCTCTTTTTGTTTACATTTGAGTCGGAAGGTAGTGCTGTAAATATTTTACAGCACTCTTTACTTTAAAGTTGTTTAGTACTTTTAAAAAAGCTTCTTTCCGTTCTAATGTGTTTCAGGAGTGGTTCTGAAAGAATTTGGACAAAATTAAAACTTTAGCATAAGGAGAGGTGTTGTGGAGGTACTACCCCCTCTATATACGTAATAATTTCTGTTCGTTTTAAATTTTAATGTTGCGCCTTTCTTTCAGTTGAAAAAAAAACATGCTTTCTAATTTAATTTCTGATCGTTTTTTAAATATTGTCAGGAAATCTGGCTCCACCTCTATGGAAAAATCTTCCCCACGGATATATCCTTTAGACAATTCAATCCTGGTGAAAATTTACCCTGAACATTATCCTTAACATCTCTTTGCGTAAAACTGAGTCGATGCCAAAGAGAAAGCAAGACATAAGAAGAATTTCACATAGAAATTCTGGCAAATTCTCCCAGTTAAAAATTCACCTCCTGGAAACTTCCTTCCCTATGGAATATTCTCCTTGTGAAAAAATCCGCTGCAGAAAATTCGCCCCTGACCCGAAAATTGAGTGCTCACTTCCCAATAACAAATACTATGCGTAAACAATGGGCAAATCTTATAGCTTAGACCCTTACTCAGGGGTTGTGGGGGATCGTGTTATCTCTAAGGACATAGTTATTCTGCCTTTCAACTATGCTGAACAAAATAGCTATCTCAGAATTTCGTACTTATATGCTAGCCCAACAACGCTCAAGAAATGAAGTTAGATTAATCCTAATCAAATATTTTAAAATATGACGAAACTGTTATTCTTTAGTAACAAACTCATGGAAATTACAATAAAGAATTATGGAAAGGGGACCGGCCAGGCCAGAACACATTATGCTCAATACCTAACCTAACCAATATACCATCTCTATATATTAAATTTTTAATAAAAAAAACTTAAATGCAGTTTATTTCAATGAACCGAAGCTAATTTTTTCTGTATACAGTATGATGAACCGTGGTAAAATTCTTGAGTGTTGCCGGGCTAACATGTAAGTACCCAAAAACGATCGGTTGATTTTGAGATAAGGGGTGTGGGGCCTAGTTGCCGTCTCATCTTTTTGGTCACAGAAAAATATCTCTAGAACCTGTAATTTCTGGTTAAATGAGTCCTCTCTCGATGTTCTTGGGCCAGAGGGTGGACACGATCACCCCTGAAAAAAATCAAACAAAAACTAACAAATAAATACGTGTCCATTATCATTCGTCTGGCAGAAAGTACGAAAATCAACAGATAGGAACTTGAAACCTCCACAGTAGGACTCTCTGATACTCAGAATATGTTGAGAAATATATGGGCTAATATGGGCTATATATTTTGACAAAGTTAAAAAAGTTAGGTTACGTTTGCAAGGGTTACGTAGGGTTAGGTTACGTAAAAATGGAACATCAGAAGTGGGAGCGCTAAATATGTTGAATTAGGCCTGTGCATTCTTTCGATTGCTTTATTTGTTTTTAGTTTTGTATTAAACTTTCTAGTACTTTTGATTTTTATAAATTTATCTTAGAAACTAAAAGGGTCTTCAGAAGGTATTTAAAATTTTTCAAGATCAATTGTCAACTTTACTCAGGCTCCTACTTAAATTGTTGGACTATGCTATGTAGTGTTTTCAAGACTGCTTATACTCGCAGTGAATTTTTATATGAGCAATTCTCATATGAACAATAGGATAAATTAAAGACATTGGGAGCAGAAAAATCAAGAATTTACAATTTTTGTTTTGTCAGCGTTCTAGGCTATCGTACTAAAATCTTGATTATTACCTCTTCCTCCCTTTTCCCCAAAATTTCCAGGCAAGATTTGAACAAAATTCTTACATATTAACGGAATTGTTTTAAATTTATCAATTAATTAATTTTTTCTTTTTGACTGTTATTAGCTTATCATTAAAATTATTTAATTATTATTAGTTATTTTGATTTGATTATTTAATTGTATTTATTTAAGGTAATAACGCTTTATAGCAACCATACTCTAGTTCTTGATCTGAGTAAAACTGTTGGCTGTCTGCATTCGGAGATATTTAGCTCAGTCTCAGTGAGATAAACGGTATGCGTGTAACTAAACCTCAAGCAACTGAACTCCGTGCAAGTTAACCTCGGTGTAACTAAACTCCGTGAAACTGAACCACCATACTGCTCAATACTATTTAACTGAACCCCCATTTAACTGAAACTCCGTGCGTCTTAACCCCTGTGAAGCTGAACCCCCGTATAATTGAACCCCCTTGTAACTGAACCCCCGTGCAACTGAACCACTGTTCCACTGTACCCTCGTGGAACTGAACCTGCGTGTAACTGAACCCTCCTGCAACTGAACTGTAATCAGTTTTTCAACATTTTACAAATATGAGCCAATATTTTTGGGTAAAATACAAATTAGAATCTTTATATGTTCAACCTTGTTCAAACGGTTTGTTTTTTAAAGTCATTATATAAAACCCTGTCATTAAAGCAAAATTTCTTTCTCATTTTTTTATGCTTTATGTCTCCACCCTGTCATTGTAGAATCATGCACAGAATATGGAATGGGGGACGTCAAGGTTATCGGAGGATGAGGGGGACTCCCGGTGCTTGACCCTCAAACGAGCGTAGTTTGATTAGTATTTTATAGTAATCAATTACTATTACCATTACGCAGTTACTATTATTGTACAATATTTCAGTTCTCTTTATAGCTTCCAAAGTTCGTCATCCTACCATCCAAACCTCTATCAAAAGATCATGCTTTTATTTCCATCCATTCATTGGACCCAATCAAGGGTAGGCTGTCCCCAAGTGGACAAGGAATGGGTCATACGAAGGATCGATAGGCAATTGGAGCCCCATTTTATTATTGTTACTTTTTTTTTAAGATTAATTAAAAACTTGGGAAATTAACCTTTTTTCAATTTTTTTTTAATATTAAAAAAGCTATTTTATCAGCAAAACTGACAGGCTGGGAGAAGCGCCATTAGGTCTGATTTATTTTGACGTATTTATTTTGAACAGACCCGATTATTTAGTTTGGGATGGGGGTCAGTGGCGCCACTCTGTAAGCTCAGCCGGAGTCAACCCAGCTGTAAATGGGTACCGGAAGAAGTCTGCGGAAGGTAAACAGTAAGGGTGTGTGAAAACAGTATGGTTTTACCCAACCTCCTGCTGCACTTCCTGGTTAAAGGGCCAAGAAACGGATAGGAGCTTCGCCGGTAGGTACTGTAAAGTCTAATGGCGTATTCTTTACCTACCTTGTTTATTTTGGATGGACAAGTTTCGAAAAGGAGGGAAACTGGAAATTCCTAAAATATTTTCATACCTTGATAATTATTGGGAGTTTTCCTAGAAAAGGGAGGGGGGTGCATCCCTGGCCACAACTGGTGGAACTCATTTAAAGATAAATACTCCTTTAAGTGAGCCCGCCGGATTAATTGTGCTTCAAACCATAGGTTTTAGGGAAATTTGGATTCAATACTGCTTTAAAATGTTAGAATGAGAGAAAGGTTGAGATGGCTAGGACCCGTGCTACGAATGAAAAATGGCAGACAATCAAATATTCTACTTTTCATCCAACTATCCAGGGCCAAACAGAATGCAAGTTGTCCCAAAATTAGGCGGGTATGTTCATAAGGAAGGGTTTAAGGGAAATTAGAAATTCTTGGAAGGGTGTAAAGAGGGTAGCTCTAGATATGTTGGAACGGAGAAGTGTGTCTAGCTATGTTGGTGCCGCAGTGAGTTCTAGTAGTTGAACAGAATCCACAAAAAGTAGTAACTCAAAAGTCTCTGTCGGATATTTGTTTTCGGCAAAACATATCAGTAAATTCATTTGACATATACTTAGGGACCTTGTGTCGGTCTTTTAGGAGGGTGTGAGTAGTATATAACTGTGACTGTGATGATTATCAAATTTGGAAAATGCATCTGATGGCTAATCTAACTGTATACTTGTTTTTTTTCACTTTAATTTCTTTTCTATGTTATAAGTTTTGATACTTGCGTAATTCTAAATTGAGAAAGTCTCGATGATATTTTGGTTGAATTCGACAGTTGAATTTTTTGCCATTGTTGAAGAAAAAGTAACCCCTGCTTTGTCTGGTATATGATGTTTTTTCAGTTCTTATGATATGGCTATAAGGGAATATCAGCATAGTGATAAGCAATGAATCTCAGTTTCTGAAACTAACAAATTTGCTAAGTTAAAGAAACAAAACAATTGCGGCAAGATCTTTCAAACTCTAGATGGAAGTAGTGATATTATTTGACACTAGCACCATTTTCTAGTCCCAGTTTCTAGAGTTTCTAGAAATTTTTACTTTGTCACTAATTAGGCCACTATTCATTTATCTGCCCGGATAATCTTCTCAATACTATCTATATAATGCACTGAACTATGTCATCTTGCTTACTTTCTGTACTCTACATTTTTAAAGCAACTAGGTACACCGTGCTTAATTTTGCCTATTTTTATTTCGTTTTTAGCACTTTAAAATTTTGTTTGAGTTCTCGGCTAGATTTTTTTCAAGTTTTGTTTCGAGTCTTTCGTTGCGAAACAAACTTAGTGGTCTATAGTCAAACAAGGAAAACTACGTTTTTCCTTTTTGCGGTGAGGGGGTAGTGGGGTTGAATGCCCCTATCTAGGCACGTATGCAGGAATGTGCTTCGGTGTGGGGGCACAAATCGTTCAAATTCCTTACTTTGTGAGAAGTATCAAAAATTATATGCAATTAAAAAACAAATTGATAGACTTTATTTGGGGGGGGAGGCAACCCCTGCGCACATGCTAGCCCTCGGCAGGTACGGCTCAGTGTCCTGGATTTGTTTGTCATCTGTTAAAAAAGAAAAAATTCTGATTTGCTGATCATCATACCAAAGCACGGTGTTGTGAGGCAAGCACGGTAGCAAAATGTTTTCATTTTTTTCACATAAATTATGTACCTTTTCAGGCGCAAAATTCTCACCGCAATATAATAGAAGCGCAACTTAAAAAAAAGAGTATTATCTATAGAAGTTCGAAATGGCAGTTTGATATTATTTAGGAGAGAAGGAGAGACTCAGCAACAGCGAATGTGATATCAGTGGCTAATGACGAAGTAGGATACAAGGTAGTAAACATTAATCTTGAAAACAAATTTGTATTATTTCTTGGATAACGGTTGGAGAATATTGGGTCTCTTGGATATAAACAGGAGGATGAGGTTTTCTTTGGAATCTTGGTTTGAAGGCTGAAACTGAATTAAATATGATTGACTGGCAATTATCTATTTCTATTTTACCGTAGTATTTGCAGTTGTTAGCATCGTTCTGTGCTATTTTCCCTCTAAAGTTTCTTCTTTTGGATTTATACTACAGACTTGGGAGAGGCTACCAGTTTTGGGGTGATGGGAATTTAACAAATATTTCTTAATTAGAATTTTTTGCTTAGAAAATTTTTCTTACTTAGGAACTGAGGTCAATTTAGCACACACTGTTCTTGAGATAAATCCTAATATTTGTAAAGGGTGAATTCGCCGTTTATCCTTGAGTTAACTGACGCTTTTTGATTTCAAGACCCCTCTCTCTAACGAATAGAAATCTCAAAATTCGCCCATTAAAACTAAAATAAAAAACAACAAGTATAATAGTCCTTGGGAATTTGCAGTTACTAGCGTAATCGTTTATGTGAATTCGTTCCTTGTCTTTCAGTCAGGAAAATTATATATTCAATAAAAGTTAATTCATTTGGCTGATATAAATTTAAAGGAGAATTTTAAGAAGCGGAATTTAAAGGAGGTATAAGCTAAGTTTGTTACATAAGTGACAATTTTAATAGTTGATTGCGTGTTTGTTCATTTATAGATAGTCGATCAGTTGGAGCACAATAATATAACAGCTAAAATTGACAAATATTTAAAATTTCTTCTTTGATTTAAAAGAAGATTTAAGCAAATGCAAAAGTTAAGATAATTTTTTTTTACAAATAATTCACAAGCCTGGATGGGCCGAATTTCCATTCTGAAGTAAAGCCAAAAGTAGAACAACATATAAAAGGCTTATAAACATTTCCATATGTAAAACTGGTAAAGCAATGCACCGTCATTTTATAAAAACAATCAATAAAAAGTTTTCAAAAATGGCAATCTATTTAAATGAATACTAGTTACCACTAACAAATAAAATAAATAACACAGGTTTTAATTAAAAATATGGATTGACTTTTTTTTTGCTGAATCTAAAAAAGCCAAAGGTTCAACGTTTCTAATCTCATGGGTTGATTATTCCTACTTCGAATTTGAACATGACAAAGATGCTCTCTTATATCTGGTTAGAATCTTCTTGGATTAATTCTGGTTTACTCCAGCAGAAAGTATGGCTATAAATAAAAGTAAAATAAAGTAGGTTGTGATAAAAACATGTTCAATAATTTATTAGGTTGTAAAAGTATCATAGAGGTTGTGTTTGATAAGGAAAAACACAGTTCTTCAATTTTTGTGTCAACGTTTGACAATCATTCTAAAACAGTAGTTTTTCTTTACTCATATTATTACAGTATAACTGCTTTCACTTATTAAGTTTGGCTTAACTAAGTTTAACTGCTATTTATATTATTAGTCTTAATACTTATTAGTTTGACCATTTTTTTTGCTTATGCTAGCCATGAAGAAGTTAGGGTAATCATGTTTTGAAAGAAGGACGAGCTTGATACACTACTGTTACGGGGGGGGGGGGGTTTATTGTTAATATTGTTACAGGTTTTTTTTTGATAATATAACAATATGAAAGATTCAACTTAAAATAACGTTATGGGAGTTAAACGAGTGAAAGACTTAGATCCTACAGGTGTTAAACAAGTGAGAGATTAAGACAGAGGGACGCTGTTGATAATACCCAGTGTTCTCAGTAATATAATCATCTTAGGAATGGATGGGTCCTACTTTATCACATAGATTCCGTATACAGCCTTTCTAAAGACAACGAGAATTATGCCTCGCATCTGGATTGATAAACTAAGGTGATAAAATAAAAAATAATAATTTATTTCAGTACTTACATACAAATTGTCTGGTAGGTGTACTACAACAAATTGAATACTGAAATATGGATAAGCTCAGGCTTAGGTACAAATTTAAATTGTCTGTTTATATTGTGTATTTTGTATATATTTGTATATATATATATACGTGACTGACATAACCAGACCGGATCCGCTCTTTTTGGGGGAGTTGGGGGAGGATTAGTAATTCGGAAAAATTAGAAAAAATTGGTATTCAACTTTCGAACAGGTGATCAGATCTTAATGAAATCTGATATTTAGAAGGATGTGGTGCTTTAGATATCTTATTTTAAATCCCAACAAGATCCGATGACATAGGGGGGGGGGGGGGAGTTGGACGGGGAAACCGAAAATCTTGGAAAACGTGAAAATTAAGGTATCTTTATCTTACGAGTGGGTGATCGAATCTTAATGAAACTTGATAAATAGAAAGATCTTATGTCTCAAAAGCTCCATTTTCAATTCGAATCGGATTTGGAGACATAGGGGGATGAATGGGGGAAACAGAAATCTTGGAAACCAGAAATCTTGGAAAACGTTTAGAATGGAAAGATTGTGATGAAAATTGATGGGAAGAATAAGCATAAGTTTTACATACGTGATTGACATAATTGGAATGGATCTGATCTCTTTGGGGGAGCTGGGGGGGGATTAATCCGCAAAAATTAGAAAAATTGAATTATTTTTAACTTAAGAACCGCTTACTCGATCTTAGAAGGGCCTCGTGTCTCAAAGCTCTTATTTTGAATCCCGACCGGATCCGATGATATTGGGAGAGTTGGATGGGGAAACGGGAAATCTTTGAAAGCACTTAGAGTGGAAATCAGGATGAATCTTGGTGTGAAGAATAAGCACAAGTCCTAAATATGTGATTGACATAATCGGACTGAATCTGCTCTCTTTGGGGGAATTGTTGGGGGGGGGGTTAATTCGGCAAAATCAGAAAATTGAGGAACTTTTAACTTAAGAACGGATGACCAGATCTTAATAAAATTTGATAATTAGAAGGAACTCATGTCTCAGAGGTCTTATTTTAAATCCCGACCATATCCAGTGACTTGAGTTGATAAGGTTGTTTTTCCTGATTCGACCATCTGGGGGGAGGGGTGAAGGGAGAGGAAAACTTAAAAAATTAGGTATTTTTGACTTACGAGAGGGTTATCGTATCCTTATGAATTTTGATATTTAGAAGGACCTCGTGTCTCAGAGCTCTTATTTCAAATCCTGACTGGCATTAAGCCTCTGATTTTTCTTTTAAATCAATCTGTTGATTCTTAGAATTTCGCTAGAGCTCATGCCATATGACCTCTTGGCTCTTGGCTGTTCTGACCTCATCACAAGTGACTTATGAGCTCTTAGCTCTTGTTTTTATCATGATTTTTGTCTAATATAAAATGTGAAAGGGCTTTGCGGTTGTATTTCCCCCTGTTCGCAATAATTTTAGAATAACCCTCTTGAAGTTTAACCTTAGCATCAGAAACAATTTTATTACGAAAAGAGACTAAATTGTTAGTAAGGGGAATACCCAACCACCTTAAAGAAGTCACGCAAGGAACGCTAAATTCAGAACAATTAAGTCTAGAATATTGGTTAGGAGAAGGACCAAAATGAAGGAATTCACATTTACCAGGGTTAAGGGTTAGACCTACATTCGAGAAAGCAGTAGAGATAGAGCGAACAGAAGCCGAAAGCCCAGATTTAGTTCTACTAATGAGAAGAATATCGTCTGCATAAGCAAGATATGAGACATTTGAACTACCTAAAAGTTAAGTTGTTGGAAGACTATTTAAAATATCAGCAATACAAATTTTGAAAATTGATGGAGATAAAACTCCACCTTGTCTCACACCTTGTCTTATGGAGATTTTTAACATAGAAGGATCAGAAGGAGAACATTTAACATGAAGGAAAGAATTAACATACCAAAATGTTAATAAAGAAACAATAGAAACATTCACTCCACATTTAAGCAAAGAAAACAGGGCTTGTGAGTGAACTACAGAATCCAAAGCCTTAGATAGATCTAAAGGACAAATATAAAGATCATAGCCCTTCCCGAAAGCATCAGAAAGCAGAGTAGAAAGAACTTTATGGGCATGCTGACATCCCAGACCACACTGACAACCAAACTGGTTAACTCCAAAATTTATATTATCTGTTATAGAAGGAAGAAGTAAATACTCAAGGACATTGCTTAAGGTACAAGAAACAGTGATAGGACGATAAGATGAACATGAAAATGGATCTTTCCCCCTTTTTAAAATAGAAGTAAATGTGCCACACAAGAAACTCTCCGGCACGACAGAACAACACAAACACATTTGAAAAAGTAGTTTTAAATGCAATATTAAAGGGGGGCAATCAGGTTTTAAATGATTCACTGATATTCTATCAGTGTCAACTGAGTTAGACTTAAGCCTTTTAATAGCCAGGTAAATTGAATCAGTGGATATCGGTAATATATCCTTCTGAGATAGAGTAGACGGAAGTATACGTTTCAAAACAGCTGAAATACGTGAATGAACTGAATAATTAATCCGGGAAAAAATAGCAGTATAATGCGATTCCCAAGCTGACTTAGAAATATAATTGCCAGGACCATCAGTAATGATTTTACTAAAATTTAAAACACTCTTCCAATCACTTGGATTTGATGGAAAATCAAGACCCTGAAATCGGACTGCACGAAGGTATTTCTTATAAGCAGATTTAGTGCGGTTTTTAATACTGAAAACAATACCAGAAGCAGGCCTTCCGCATTCTGACCATATAGGCAACCATAACGTTGCACGGTTCTTTATCGACTTCAACTCTGAATCATTATTCCACAAAGGTTGACGAGTCCCTAACCTAACTCGTTCACAAGGGACAGCACAAGACTCAGCGTTTTTCAAACACGAAATAATTTGAGAATAGTACAGGTTAATATCGACAACCACATTTTTCACAGGCACCTGTGTCTGGAACAAATGAAAAGGAATACGAATAGAACTAAGTAGTGTCGCAAGCGTCACACTCTAAAGGGCAATATTTCCACGATTCCAATTATACTTGTCGAAACACCGCGAGGGCTTAGTAATAGAGGAATATACAGGAACATCAGATAGGGAAAACGTAAATGACATCGGTATATGATCAATGTCTTGTTCATCCGTGAGGACATGCACTCCAGAAATACTGAGACTTGGCGAACAGATTACATGGTCAATATTTGATAGACTTCCTGAATGATCAATGCAAGTATATGAATGATCCTTTGGCACAATTTTATAATCAGGAACTAAATCTAACAAGCAGTCAGTTCTGGCCGAGTTATCTAAAATATTGCAGTTCAAGTCATCAACAATCAGATATGTAAGTTTGGAATAAGCGAATTGCTTCACAGCTGAGCATAACGAGGAACAAGCTTTAGCGAAGTGTGTCATAGAATCAATTCCACGTTCATTATGTGGCAAATAAGTGTTAATTATAACAGTATTGCCTAACTGGATGGCAAGAAAATGATCGTTCGAGCATAAGCATGTGGGATTTAGATCACTTAAACTCCGCTTCAAAAAACATGCAAGCTCTCCAGAGGGCCTGCCAAAAGTTGTGCGGGCATTTATAAGAAATAAGTGATGTGATCTACTTCGTTGTAGGAAACTGGACCTGTTGGAAGAGTGTAGGTGTTCTTGTAAGCAGACTATATCGTAATCGTTTATGAACTCGTCGATCACAGAGGCTTTATCCTTAGTGCCATTAATATTGAAAGAAAGTAGGGATATCGAGCGAAGCCAACACTTGGCAGCAGAAATCACTTTTTTAAGGACTTGACATTTTAGGCTAAACGACACATGCGGACCACCACAATTCGCACATTTCGCAGGGAGTTTACAGGGAGACTTTCGTGGAGACATGAGGCCCTGAGCAGATTGCACACTTTGGATTAGAACTGGAACAGGCGGACTGGATATGGCTGGGGGATCTACACTCGTGACAGCATCTAGGTGGGGTCATAAACTCAGAAACTCAAATAAGTTCATAGCCGATTTTTAGTCCTGTTTTTAGCAGCCGAGCCTTTGATAATAGATCTGTAAACTAAATCTTGACAACTGTAGAGGTACCAAGACGACTAGCCGATGCTATGCCTGGCTCACTGCAGAATCGGTCAACATCAAAGTCAAGAGGAATTCCTTTAGCAATTCCAAGTATTTTTTTGTGACAATCTTAGTCGCACAAGATGATACCGTATTTTTAATCGAAAGCAAAAGTCATTCACTGCAGATATGTCTATATCTGTCTATATCAGTTGGTCTTTTTTTGCTTTTACACTACTAACACATTCATGACCAGTAACTTTATCCAACATTTCTTTTCTTTTGATTGGATTGTCAAGTGAAGCAGGGATCTTGGAAACCACAATAGTTGTCAGGATATTTGGTTCAATAAGTTGAGGAAGGGGCGGATAATGGTTATCATAAACTTCCGTACGAGACGCAACAGTATTAAGGACTTATTTCATTCGCGTGAGCTTCGAAGATAGATGTGAAGACATCAGGTCAGGAACCGAAGGAACTTAATTAGCTGACAAGATAACATACGTAGGTACGGTTAAATCTTCAAAGTCACATTTCGTCAGCAGCTCAAGAATATCACGTAAATGACTCTGTGTAGCCTTATTTCCTGCACGTCTTGGGCAAATTTCTCCAGGCAAAACTTCGTTCCAAAAAGCAGACTTTGCGGCCAAGACAGCAGCTGCATCGAAGAATTGTAAGGTATGTCGAAATAAGATCATCACCATTATTTCGGCTAAACTGTAAAAAGTTCAGAACTGGTAAATAAACCAGTTCTCCGCTCGCCATTATTCCAGAGCGATTATCACCCATTTTACTGGTGGTTTCCTATTCTCCCTCAAAAA
>NW_027066638.1:0-17725 GCF_032884065.1 Artemia franciscana
ATGACGTCTTGCATATGACTCATAGAAATAGTAGATAGACTAGCTAGAATCAACATTCACTGTTCTATCTACTATTGATATCTATTTATTGAATAGTGAAACAAAGTCTTTTCTAAAATGACGTCTTGCATATGACTCATAGAAATAGTAGATAGACTAGCTAGAATCAAACTTTCACTGTTCTATCTACTATTGATAGTCTATTTATTGAATAGTGAAAAAGTCTTTTCTAAATGACGTCTTGCATATGACTCATAGAAATAGTAGATAGACTAGCTAGAATCAAACTTTCACTGTTCTATCTACTATTGATATCTATTTATTGAATAGTGAAAAAGTCTTTTCTAAAATGACGTCTTGCATATGAATCATAGAAATAGTAGATAGACTAGCTAGAATCAAACTTTCACGTTTCTATCTACTATTGATATCTATTTATTGAATAGTGAAAAAGTCTTTTCTAAAATGACGTCTTGCATATGACTCATAGAAATAGTAGATAGACTAGCTAGAATCAAACTTTCACTGTTCTATCTACTATTGATATCTATTTATTGAATAGTGAAAAAGTCTTTTCTAAAATGACGTCTTGCATATGACTCAGTAGAAATAGTAGATAGACTAGCTAGAATCAAACTTTTCACTGTTCTATCTACTATTGATATCTATTTATTGAATAGTGAAAAAGTCTTTTCTAAAATGACGTCTTGCATATGACTCATAGAAATAGTAGATAGACTAGCTAGAATCAAACTTTCACTTTTCTATCTACTATTGATATCTATTTATTGAATAGTGAAAAAGTCTTTTCTAAAATGACGTCTTGCATATGACTCATAGAAATAGTAGATAGACTAGCTAGAATCAAACATTCACTGTTCTATCTACTATTGATATCTATTTATTGAATAGTGAAAAAGTCTTCTTCTAAAATGACGTCTTGCATATGACTCATAGAAATAGTAGATAGACTAGCTAGAATCAAACTTTCACTGTTCTATCTACTATTGATATCTATTTATTGAATAGTGAAAAAGTCTTTTCTAAATGACGTCTTGCATATGACTCATAGAAATAGTAGATAGACTAGCTAGAATCAAACTTTCACTGTTCTATCTACTATTGATATCTATTTATTGAATAGTGAAAAAGTCTTTTCTAAAATGACGTCTTGCATATGACTCATAGAAATAGTAGATAGACTAGCTAGAATCAAACTTTCACTGTTCTATCTACTATTGATATCTATTTATTGAATAGTGAAAAAAGTCTTTTCTAAAATGACGTCTTGCATATGAATCCATAGAAATAGTAGATAGACTAGCTAGAATCAAACTTTCACTGTTCTATCTACTATTGATATCTATTTATTGAATAGTTGAAAAGTCTTTTCTAAAATGACGTCTTGCATATGACTCATAGAAATAGTAGATAGACTAGCTAGAATCAAACTTTCACTGTTCTATCTACTATTGATATCTATTTATTGAATAGTGAAAAAGTCTTTTCTAAAATGACGTCTTGCATATGACTCATAGAAATAGCAGATAGACTAGCTAGAATCAAACTTTCACTGTTCTATCTACTATTGATATCTATTTATTGAATAGTGAAAAAGTCTTTTCTAAAATGACGTCTGCATATGACTCATAGAAATAGTAGATAGACTAGCTAGAATCAAACTTTCACTGTTCTATCTACTATGATATCTATTTATTGAATAGTGAAAACGTCTTTTCTAAAATGACGTCTTGCATATGACTCATAGAAATAGTAGATAGACTAGCTAGAATCAAACTTTCACTGTTCTATCTACTATTGATATCTATTTATTGAATAGTGAAAAAGTCTTTTCTAAAATGACGTCTTGCATATGACTCATAGAAAATAGTAGATAGACTAGCTAGAATCAAACTTTCACTGTTCTATCTACTATTGATATCTATTTATTGAATAGTGAAAAAGTCTTTTCTAAAATGACGTCTTGCATATGACTCATAGAAATAGTAGATAGACTAGCTAGAATCAAACTTTCACTGTTCTATCTACTATTGATATTCTATTTATTGAATAATGAAAAAGTCTTTTCTAAAATGACGTCTTGCATATGACTCATAGAAATAGTAGATAGACTAGCTAGAATCAAACTCTTCACTGTTCTATCTACTATTGATATCTATTTATTGAATAGTGAAAAAGTCTTTTTCATAAAATGACGTCTTGCATATGACTCATAGAAATAGTAGATAGACTAGCTAGAATCAAACATTCACTGTTCTATCTACTATTGATAGTCTATTTATTGAATAGTGAAAAAGTCTTTCTAAAATGACGTCTTGCATATGACTCATAGAAATAGTAGTAGATACTAGCTAGAATCAAACTTTCACTGTTCTATCTACTATTGATATCTATTTATTGAATAGTGAAAAAGTCTTTTCTAAAATGACGTCTTGCATATGACTCATAGAAATAGTAGATAGACTAGCTAGAATCAAACTTTCACTGTTCTATCTACTATTGATATCTATTTATTGAATAGTGAAAAAGTCTTTTCTAAAATGACGTCTTGCATATGACTCATAGAAATAGTAGATAGACTAGCTAGAATCAAACTTTCACTGTTCTATCTACTATTGATATCTATTTATTGAATAGTGAAAAAGTCTTTTCTAAAATGACGCTCTTGCATATGACTCATAGAAATAGTAGATAGACTAGCTAGAATCAAACTTTCACTGTTCTATCTACTATTGATATCTATTTATTGAATAGTGAAAAAGTCTTTTCTAAAATGACGTCTTGCATATGACTCATAGAAATAGTAGATAGACTAGCTAGAATCAAACTTTCACTGTTCTATCTACTATTGATATCTATTTATTGAATAGTGAAAAAGTCTTTTCTAAAATGACGTCTTGCATATGACTCATAGAAATAGTAGATAGACTAGCTAGAATCAAACTTTCACTGTTCTATCTACTATTGATATCTATTTATTGAATAGTGAAAAAGTCTTTTCTAAAATGACGTCTTGCATATGACTCATAGAAATAGTAGATAGACTAGCTAGAATCAAACTTTCACTGTTCTATCTACTATTGATATCTATTTATTGAATAGTGAAAAAGTCTTTTCTAAAATGACGTCTTGCATATGACTCATAGAAATAGTAGATAGACTAGCTAGAATCAAACTTTCACTGTTCTATCTACTATTGATATCTATTTATTGAATAGTGAAAAAGTCTTTTCTAAAATGACGTCTTGCATATGACTCATAGAAATAGTAGATAGACTAGCTAGAATCAAACTTTCACTGTTCTACTCTACTATTGATATCTATTTATTGAATAGTGAAAAAGTCTTTTCTAAAATGACGTCTTGCATATGACTCATAGAAATAGTAGATAGACTAGCTAGAATCAAACTTTCACTGTTCTATCTACTATTGATATCTATTTATTGAATAGTGAAAAAGTCTTTTCTAAAATGACGTCTTGCATATGACTCATAGAAATAGTAGATAGACTAGCTAGAATCAAACTTTCACTGTTCTATCTACTATTGATATCTATTTATTGAATAGTGAAAAAGTCTTTTCTAAAATGACGTCTTGCATATGACTCATAGAAATAGTAGATAGACTAGCTAGAATCAAACTTTCACTGTTCTATCTACTATTGATATCTATTTATTGAATAGTGAAAAAGTCTTTTCTAAAATGACGTCTTGCATATGACTCATAGAAATAGTAGATAGACTAGCTAGAATCAAACTTTCACTGTTCTATCTACTATTGATATCTATTTATTGAATAGTGAAAAAGTCTTTTCTAAAATGACGTCTTGCATATGACTCATAGAAATAGTAGATAGACTAGCTAGAATCAAACTTTCACTGTTCTATCTACTATTGATATCTATTTATTGAATAGTGAAAAAGTCTTTTCTAAAATGACGTCTTGCATATGACTCATAGAAATAGTAGATAGACTAGCTAGAATCAAACTTTCACTGTTCTATCTACTATTGATATCTATTTATTGAATAGTGAAAAAGTCTTTTCTAAAATGACGTCTTGCATATGACTCATAGAAATAGTAGATAGACTAGCTAGAATCAAACTTTCACTGTTCTATCTACTATTGATATCTATTTATTGAATAGTGAAAAAGTCTTTTCTAAAATGACGTCTTGCATATGACTCATAGAAATAGTAGATAGACTAGCTAGAATCAAACTTTCACTGTTCTATCTACTATTGATATCTATTTATTGAATAGTGAAAAAGTCTTTTCTAAAATGACGTCTTGCATATGACTCATAGAAATAGTAGATAGACTAGCTAGAATCAAACTTTCACTGTTCTATCTACTATTGATATCTATTTATTGAATAGTGAAAAAGTCTTTTCTAAAATGACGTCTTGCATATGACTCATAGAAATAGCTAGATAGACTAGCTAGAATCAAACTTTCACTGTTCTATCTACTATTGATATCTATTTATTGAATAGTGAAAAAGTCTTTTCTAAATGACGTCTTGCATATGACTCATAGAAATAGTAGATAGACTAGCTAGAATCAAACTTTCACTGTTCTATCTACTATTGATATCTATTTATTGAATAGTGAAAAAGTCTTTTCTAAAATGACGTCTTGCATATGACTCATAGAAATAGTAGATAGACTAGCTAGAATCAAACTTTCACTGTTCTATCTACTATTGATATCTATTTATTGAATAGTGAAAAAGTCTTTTCTAAAATGACGTCTTGCATATGACTCATAGAAATAGTAGATAGACTAGCTAGAATCAAACTTTCACTGTTCTATCTACTATTGATATCTATTTATTGAATAGTGAAAAAGTCTTTTCTAAATGACGTCTTGCATATGACTCATAGAAATAGTAGATAGACTAGCTAGAATCAAACTTTCACTGTTCTATCTACTATTGATATCTATTTATTGAATAGTGAAAAAGTCTTTCTCTAAAATGACGTCTTGCATATGACTCATAGAAATAGTAGATAGACTAGCTAGAATCAAACTTTCACTGTTCTATCTACTATTGATATCTATTTATTGAATAGTGAAAAAGTCTTTTCTAAAATGACGTCTTGCATATGACTCATAGAAATAGTAGATAGACTAGCTAGAATCAAACTTTCACTGTTCTATCTACTATTGATATCTATTTATTGAATAGTGAAAAAGTCTTTTCTAAAATGACGTCTTGCATATGACTCATAGAAATAGTAGATAGACTAGCTAGAATCAAACTTTCACTGTTCTATCTACTATTGATATCTATTTATTGAATAGTGAAAAAGTCTTTTCTAAAATGACGTCTTGCATATGACTCATAGAAATAGTAGATAGACTAGCTAGAATCAAACTTTCACTGTTCTATCTACTATTGATATCTATTTATTGAATAGTGAAAAAGTCTTTTCTAAAATGACGTCTTGCATATGACTCATAGAAATAGTAGATAGACTAGCTAGAATCAAACTTTCACTGTTCTATCTACTATTGATATCTATTTATTGAATAGTGAAAAAGTCTTTTCTAAAATGACGTCTTGCATATGACTCATAGAAATAGTAGATAGACTAGCTAGAATCAAACTTTCACTGTTCTATCTACTATTGATATCTATTTATTGAATAGTGAAAAAGTCTTTTCTAAAATGACGTCTTGCATATGACTCATAGAAATAGTAGATAGACTAGCTAGAATCAAACTTTCACTGTTCTATCTACTATTGATATCTATTTATTGAATAGTGAAAAAGTCTTTTCTAAAATGACGTCTTGCATATGACTCATAGAAATAGTAGATAGACTAGCTAGAATCAAACTTTCACTGTTCTATCTACTATTGATATCTATTTATTGAATAGTGAAAAAGTCTTTTCTAAAATGACGTCTTGCATATGACTCATAGAAATAGTAGATAGACTAGCTAGAATCAAACTTTCACTGTTCTATCTACTATTGATATCTATTTATTGAATAGTGAAAAAGTCTTTTCTAAAATGACGTCTTGCATATGACTCATAGAAATAGTAGATAGACTAGCTAGAATCAAACTTTCACTGTTCTATCTACTATTGATATCTATTTATTGAATAGTGAAAAAGTCTTTTCTAAAATGACGTCTTGCATATGACTCATAGAAATAGTAGATAGACTAGCTAGAATCAAACTTTCACTGTTCTATCTACTATTGATATCTATTTATTGAATAGTGAAAAAGTCTTTTCTAAAATGACGTCTTGCATATGACTCATAGAAATAGTAGATAGACTAGCTAGAATCAAACTTTCACTGTTCTATCTACTATTGATATCTATTTATTGAATAGTGAAAAAGTCTTTTCTAAAATGACGTCTTGCATATGACTCATAGAAATAGTAGATAGACTAGCTAGAATCAAACTTTCACTGTTCTATCTACTATTGATATCTATTTATTGAATAGTGAAAAAGTCTTTTCTAAAATGACGTCTTGCATATGACTCATAGAAATAGTAGATAGACTAGCTAGAATCAAACTTTCACTGTTCTATCTACTATTGATATCTATTTATTGAATAGTGAAAAAGTCTTTTCTAAAATGACGTCTTGCATATGACTCATAGAAATAGTAGATAGACTAGCTAGAATCAAACTTTCACTGTTCTATCTACTATTGATATCTATTTATTGAATAGTGAAAAAGTCTTTTCTAAAATGACGTCTTGCATATGACTCATAGAAATAGTAGATAGACTAGCTAGAATCAAACTTTCACTGTTCTATCTACTATTGATATCTATTTATTGAATAGTGAAAAAGTCTTTTCTAAAATGACGTCTTGCATATGACTCATAGAAATAGTAGATAGACTAGCTAGAATCAAACTTTCACTGTTCTATCTACTATTGATATCTATTTATTGAATAGTGAAAAAGTCTTTTCTAAAATGACGTCTTGCATATGACTCATAGAAATAGTAGATAGACTAGCTAGAATCAAACTTTCACTGTTCTATCTACTATTGATATCTATTTATTGAATAGTGAAAAAGTCTTTTCTAAAATGACGTCTTGCATATGACTCATAGAAATAGTAGATAGACTAGCTAGAATCAAACTTTCACTGTTCTATCTACTATTGATATCTATTTATTGAATAGTGAAAAAGTCTTTTCTAAAATGACGTCTTGCATATGACTCATAGAAATAGTAGATAGACTAGCTAGAATCAAACTTTCACTGTTCTATCTACTATTGATATCTATTTATTGAATAGTGAAAAAGTCTTTTCTAAAATGACGTCTTGCATATGACTCATAGAAATAGTAGATAGACTAGCTAGAATCAAACTTTCACTGTTCTATCTACTATTGATATCTATTTATTGAATAGTGAAAAAGTCTTTTCTAAAATGACGTCTTGCATATGACTCATAGAAATAGTAGATAGACTAGCTAGAATCAAACTTTCACTGTTCTATCTACTATTGATATCTATTTATTGAATAGTGAAAAAGTCTTTTCTAAAATGACGTCTTGCATATGACTCATAGAAATAGTAGATAGACTAGCTAGAATCAAACTTTCACTGTTCTATCTACTATTGATATCTATTTATTGAATAGTGAAAAAGTCTTTTCTAAAATGACGTCTTGCATATGACTCATAGAAATAGTAGATAGACTAGCTAGAATCAAACTTTCACTGTTCTATCTACTATTGATATCTATTTATTGAATAGTGAAAAAGTCTTTTCTAAAATGACGTCTTGCATATGACTCATAGAAATAGTAGATAGACTAGCTAGAATCAAACTTTCACTGTTCTATCTACTATTGATATCTATTTATTGAATAGTGAAAAAGTCTTTCTCTAAAATGACGTCTTGCATATGACTCATAGAAATAGTAGATAGACTAGCTAGAATCAAACTTTCACTGTTCTATCTACTATTGATATCTATTTATTGAATAGTGAAAAAGTCTTTTCTAAAATGACGTCTTGCATATGACTCATAGAAATAGTAGATAGACTAGCTAGAATCAAACTTTCACTGTTCTATCTACTATTGATATCTATTTATTGAATAGTGAAAAAGTCTTTTCTAAAATGACGTCTTGCATATGACTCATAGAAATAGTAGATAGACTAGCTAGAATCAAACTTTCACTGTTCTATCTACTATTGATATCTATTTATTGAATAGTGAAAAAGTCTTTTCTAAAATGACGTCTTGCATATGACTCATAGAAATAGTAGATAGACTAGCTAGAATCAAACTTTCACTGTTCTATCTACTATTGATATCTATTTATTGAATAGTGAAAAAGTCTTTTCTAAAATGACGTCTTGCATATGACTCATAGAAATAGTAGATAGACTAGCTAGAATCAAACTTTCACTGTTCTATCTACTATTGATATCTATTTATTGAATAGTGAAAAAGTCTTTTCTAAAATGACGTCTTGCATATGACTCATAGAAATAGTAGATAGACTAGCTAGAATCAAACTTTCACTGTTCTATCTACTATTGATATCTATTTATTGAATAGTGAAAAAGTCTTTTCTAAAATGACGTCTTGCATATGACTCATAGAAATAGTAGATAGACTAGCTAGAATCAAACTTTCACTGTTCTATCTACTATTGATATCTATTTATTGAATAGTGAAAAAGTCTTTTCTAAAATGACGTCTTGCATATGACTCATAGAAATAGTAGATAGACTAGCTAGAATCAAACTTTCACTGTTCTATCTACTATTGATATCTATTTATTGAATAGTGAAAAAGTCTTTTCTAAAATGACGTCTTGCATATGACTCATAGAAATAGTAGATAGACTAGCTAGAATCAAACTTTCACTGTTCTATCTACTATTGATATCTATTTATTGAATAGTGAAAAAGTCTTTTCTAAAATGACGTCTTGCATATGACTCATAGAAATAGTAGATAGACTAGCTAGAATCAAACTTTCACTGTTCTATCTACTATTGATATCTATTTATTGAATAGTGAAAAAGTCTTTTCTAAAATGACGTCTTGCATATGACTCATAGAAATAGTAGATAGACTAGCTAGAATCAAACTTTCACTGTTCTATCTACTATTGATATCTATTTATTGAATAGTGAAAAAGTCTTTTCTAAAATGACGTCTTGCATATGACTCATAGAAATAGTAGATAGACTAGCTAGAATCAAACTTTCACTGTTCTATCTACTATTGATATCTATTTATTGAATAGTGAAAAAGTCTTTTCTAAAATGACGTCTTGCATATGACTCATAGAAATAGTAGATAGACTAGCTAGAATCAAACTTTCACTGTTCTATCTACTATTGATATCTATTTATTGAATAGTGAAAAAGTCTTTTCTAAAATGACGTCTTGCATATGACTCATAGAAATAGTAGATAGACTAGCTAGAATCAAACTTTCACTGTTCTATCTACTATTGATATCTATTTATTGAATAGTGAAAAAGTCTTTTCTAAAATGACGTCTTGCATATGACTCATAGAAATAGTAGATAGACTAGCTAGAATCAAACTTTCACTGTTCTATCTACTATTGATATCTATTTATTGAATAGTGAAAAAGTCTTTTCTAAAATGACGTCTTGCATATGACTCATAGAAATAGTAGATAGACTAGCTAGAATCAAACTTTCACTGTTCTATCTACTATTGATATCTATTTATTGAATAGTGAAAAAGTCTTTTCTAAAATGACGTCTTGCATATGACTCATAGAAATAGTAGATAGACTAGCTAGAATCAAACTTTCACTGTTCTATCTACTATTGATATCTATTTATTGAATAGTGAAAAAGTCTTTTCTAAAATGACGTCTTGCATATGACTCATAGAAATAGTAGATAGACTAGCTAGAATCAAACTTTCACTGTTCTATCTACTATTGATATCTATTTATTGAATAGTGAAAAAGTCTTTTCTAAAATGACGTCTTGCATATGACTCATAGAAATAGTAGATAGACTAGCTAGAATCAAACTTTCACTGTTCTATCTACTATTGATATCTATTTATTGAATAGTGAAAAAGTCTTTTCTAAAATGACGTCTTGCATATGACTCATAGAAATAGTAGATAGACTAGCTAGAATCAAACTTTCACTGTTCTATCTACTATTGATATCTATTTATTGAATAGTGAAAAAGTCTTTTCTAAAATGACGTCTTGCATATGACTCATAGAAATAGTAGATAGACTAGCTAGAATCAAACTTTCACTGTTCTATCTACTATTGATATCTATTTATTGAATAGTGAAAAAGTCTTTTCTAAAATGACGTCTTGCATATGACTCATAGAAATAGTAGATAGACTAGCTAGAATCAAACTTTCACTGTTCTATCTACTATTGATATCTATTTATTGAATAGTGAAAAAGTCTTTTCTAAAATGACGTCTTGCATATGACTCATAGAAATAGTAGATAGACTAGCTAGAATCAAACTTTCACTGTTCTATCTACTATTGATATCTATTTATTGAATAGTGAAAAAGTCTTTTCTAAAATGACGTCTTGCATATGACTCATAGAAATAGTAGATAGACTAGCTAGAATCAAACTTTCACTGTTCTATCTACTATTGATATCTATTTATTGAATAGTGAAAAAGTCTTTTCTAAAATGACGTCTTGCATATGACTCATAGAAATAGTAGATAGACTAGCTAGAATCAAACTTTCACTGTTCTATCTACTATTGATATCTATTTATTGAATAGTGAAAAAGTCTTTTCTAAAATGACGTCTTGCATATGACTCATAGAAATAGTAGATAGACTAGCTAGAATCAAACTTTCACTGTTCTATCTACTATTGATATCTATTTATTGAATAGTGAAAAAGTCTTTTCTAAAATGACGTCTTGCATATGACTCATAGAAATAGTAGATAGACTAGCTAGAATCAAACTTTCACTGTTCTATCTACTATTGATATCTATTTATTGAATAGTGAAAAAGTCTTTTCTAAAATGACGTCTTGCATATGACTCATAGAAATAGTAGATAGACTAGCTAGAATCAAACTTTCACTGTTCTATCTACTATTGATATCTATTTATTGAATAGTGAAAAAGTCTTTTCTAAAATGACGTCTTGCATATGACTCATAGAAATAGTAGATAGACTAGCTAGAATCAAACTTTCACTGTTCTATCTACTATTGATATCTATTTATTGAATAGTGAAAAAGTCTTTTCTAAAATGACGTCTTGCATATGACTCATAGAAATAGTAGATAGACTAGCTAGAATCAAACTTTCACTGTTCTATCTACTATTGATATCTATTTATTGAATAGTGAAAAAGTCTTTTCTAAAATGACGTCTTGCATATGACTCATAGAAATAGTAGATAGACTAGCTAGAATCAAACTTTCACTGTTCTATCTACTATTGATATCTATTTATTGAATAGTGAAAAAGTCTTTTCTAAAATGACGTCTTGCATATGACTCATAGAAATAGTAGATAGACTAGCTAGAATCAAACTTTCACTGTTCTATCTACTATTGATATCTATTTATTGAATAGTGAAAAAGTCTTTTCTAAAATGACGTCTTGCATATGACTCATAGAAATAGTAGATAGACTAGCTAGAATCAAACTTTCACTGTTCTATCTACTATTGATATCTATTTATTGAATAGTGAAAAAGTCTTTTCTAAAATGACGTCTTGCATATGACTCATAGAAATAGTAGATAGACTAGCTAGAATCAAACTTTCACTGTTCTATCTACTATTGATATCTATTTATTGAATAGTGAAAAAGTCTTTTCTAAAATGACGTCTTGCATATGACTCATAGAAATAGTAGATAGACTAGCTAGAATCAAACTTTCACTGTTCTATCTACTATTGATATCTATTTATTGAATAGTGAAAAAGTCTTTTCTAAAATGACGTCTTGCATATGACTCATAGAAATAGTAGATAGACTAGCTAGAATCAAACTTTCACTGTTCTATCTACTATTGATATCTATTTATTGAATAGTGAAAAAGTCTTTTCTAAAATGACGTCTTGCATATGACTCATAGAAATAGTAGATAGACTAGCTAGAATCAAACTTTCACTGTTCTATCTACTATTGATATCTATTTATTGAATAGTGAAAAAGTCTTTTCTAAAATGACGTCTTGCATATGACTCATAGAAATAGTAGATAGACTAGCTAGAATCAAACTTTCACTGTTCTATCTACTATTGATATCTATTTATTGAATAGTGAAAAAGTCTTTTCTAAAATGACGTCTTGCATATGACTCATAGAAATAGTAGATAGACTAGCTAGAATCAAACTTTCACTGTTCTATCTACTATTGATATCTATTTATTGAATAGTGAAAAAGTCTTTTCTAAAATGACGTCTTGCATATGACTCATAGAAATAGTAGATAGACTAGCTAGAATCAAACTTTCACTGTTCTATCTACTATTGATATCTATTTATTGAATAGTGAAAAAGTCTTTTCTAAAATGACGTCTTGCATATGACTCATAGAAATAGTAGATAGACTAGCTAGAATCAAACTTTCACTGTTCTATCTACTATTGATATCTATTTATTGAATAGTGAAAAAGTCTTTTCTAAAATGACGTCTTGCATATGACTCATAGAAATAGTAGATAGACTAGCTAGAATCAAACTTTCACTGTTCTATCTACTATTGATATCTATTTATTGAATAGTGAAAAAGTCTTTTCTAAAATGACGTCTTGCATATGACTCATAGAAATAGTAGATAGACTAGCTAGAATCAAACTTTCACTGTTCTATCTACTATTGATATCTATTTATTGAATAGTGAAAAAGTCTTTTCTAAAATGACGTCTTGCATATGACTCATAGAAATAGTAGATAGACTAGCTAGAATCAAACTTTCACTGTTCTATCTACTATTGATATCTATTTATTGAATAGTGAAAAAGTCTTTTCTAAAATGACGTCTTGCATATGACTCATAGAAATAGTAGATAGACTAGCTAGAATCAAACTTTCACTGTTCTATCTACTATTGATATCTATTTATTGAATAGTGAAAAAGTCTTTTCTAAAATGACGTCTTGCATATGACTCATAGAAATAGTAGATAGACTAGCTAGAATCAAACTTTCACTGTTCTATCTACTATTGATATCTATTTATTGAATAGTGAAAAAGTCTTTTCTAAAATGACGTCTTGCATATGACTCCATAGAAATAGTAGATAGACTAGCTAGAATCAAACTTTCACTGTTCTATCTACTATTGATATCTATTTATTGAATAGTGAAAAAGTCTTTTCTAAAATGACGTCTTGCATATGACTCATAGAAATAGTAGATAGACTAGCTAGAATCAAACTTTCACTGTTCTATCTACTATTGATATCTCTATTTATTGAATAGTGAAAAAGTCTTTTCTAAAATGACGTCTTGCATATGACTCATAGAAATAGTAGATAGACTAGCTAGAATCAAACTTTCACTGTTCTATCTACTATTGATATCTATTTATTGAATAGTGAAAAAGTCTTTTCTAAAATGACGTCTTGCATATGACTCATAGAAATAGTAGATAGACTAGCTAGAATCAAACTTTCACTGTTTCTATCTACTATTGATATCTATTTATTGAATAGTGAAAAAGTCTTTTCTAAAATGACGTCTTGCATATGACTCATAGAAATAGTAGATAGACTAGCTAGAAATCAAACTTTCACTGTTCTATCTACTATTGATATCTATTTATTGAATAGTGAAAAAGTCTTTTCTAAAATGACGTCTTGCATATGACTCATAGAAATAGTAGATAGACTAGCTAGAATCAAACTTTCACTGTTCTATCTACTATTGATATCTATTTATTGAATAGTGAAAAAGTCTTTTCTAAAATGACGTCTTGCATATGACTCATAGAAATAGTAGATAGACTAGCTAGAATCAAACTTTCACTGTTCTATTCTACTATTGATATCTATTTATTGAATAGTGAAAAAGTCTTTTCTAAAATGACGTCTTGCATATGACTCATAGAAATAGTAGATAGACTAGCTAGAATCAAACTTTCACTGTTCTATTCTACTATTGATATCTATTTATTGAATAGTGAAAAAGTCTTTTCTAAAATGACGTCTTGCATATGACTCATAGAAATAGTAGATAGACTAGCTAGAATCAAACTTTCACTGTTCTATCTACTATTGATATCTATTTATTGAATAGTGAAAAAGTCTTTTCTAAAATGACGTCTTGCATATGACTCATAGAAATAGTAGATAGACTAGCTAGAATCAAACTTTCACTGTTCTATCTACTATTGATATCTATTTATTGAATAGTGAAAAAGTCTTTTCTAAAATGACGTCTTGCATATGACTCATAGAAATAGTAGATAGACTAGCTAGAATCAAACTTTCACTGTTCTATCTACTATTGATATCTATTTATTGAATAGTGAAAAAGTCTTTTCTAAAATGACGTCTTGCATATGACTCATAGAAATAGTAGATAGACTAGCTAGAATCAAACTTTCACTGTTCTATCTACTATTGATATCTATTTATTGAATAGTGAAAAAGTCTTTTCTAAAATGACGTCTTGCATATGACTCATAGAAATAGTAGATAGACTAGCTAGAATCAAACTTTCACTGTTCTATCTACTATTGATATCTATTTATTGAATAGTGAAAAAGTCTTTTCTAAAATGACGTCTTGCATATGACTCATAGAAATAGTGAATCAAACTTTTCACTGTTCTATCTACTATTGATATCTATTTATTGAATAGTGAAAAAGTCTTTTCTAAAATGACGTCTTGCATATGACTCATAGAAATAGTAGATAGACTAGCTAGAATCAAACTTTCACTGTTCTATCTACTATTGATATCTATTTATTGAATAGTGAAAAAGTCTTTTCTAAAATGACGTCTTGCATATGACTCATAGAAATAGTAGATAGACTAGCTAGAATCAAACTTTCACTGTTCTATCTACTATTGATATCTATTTATTGAATAGTGAAAAAGTCTTTTCTAAAATGACGTCTTGCATATGACTCATAGAAATAGTAGATAGACTAGCTAGAATCAAACTTTCACTGTTCTATCTACTATTGATATCTATTTATTGAATAGTGAAAAAGTCTTTTCTAAAATGACGTCTTGCATATGACTCATAGAAATAGTAGATAGACTAGCTAGAATCAAACTTTCACTGTTCTATCTACTATTGATATCTATTTATTGAATAGTGAAAAAGTCTTTTCTAAAATGACGTCTTGCATATGACTCATAGAATATCTAATCGTATCTACTATTGATATCTATTTATTGAATAGTGAAAAAGTCTTTTCTAAAATGACGTCTTGCATATGACTCATAGAAATAGTAGATAGACTAGCTAGAATCAAACTTTCACTGTTCTATCTACTATTGATATCTATTTATTGAATAGTGAAAAAGTCTTTTCTAAAATGACGTCTTGCATATGACTCATAGAAATAGTAGATAGACTAGCTAGAATCAAACTTTCACTGTTCTATCTACTATTGATATCTATTTATTGAATAGTGAAAAAGTCTTTTCTAAAATGACGTCTTGCATATGACTCATAGAAATAGTAGATAGACTAGCTAGAATCAAACTTTCACTGTTCTATCTACTATTGATATCTATTTATTGAATAGTGAAAAAGTCTTTTCTAAAATGACGTCTTGCATATGACTCATAGAAATAGTAGATAGACTAGCTAGAATCAAACTTTCACTGTTCTATCTACTATTGATATCTATTTATTGAATAGTGAAAAAAGTCTTTTCTAAAATGACGTCTTGCATATGACTCATAGAAATAGTAGATAGACTAGCTAGAATCAAACTTTCACTGTTCTATCTACTATTGATATCTATTTATTGAATAGTGAAAAAGTCTTTTCTAAAATGACGTCTTGCATATGACTCATAGAAATAGTAGATAGACTAGCTAGAATCAAACTTTCACTGTTCTATCTACTATTGATATCTATTTATTGAATAGGTGAAAAAGTCTTTTCTAAAATGACGTCTTGCATATGACTCATAGAAATAGTAGATAGACTAGCTAGAATCAAACTTTCACTGTTCTATCTACTATTGATATCTATTTATTGAATAGTGAGAAAAGTCTTTTCTAAAATGACGTCTTGCATATGACTCATAGAAATAGTAGATAGACTAGCTAGAATCAAACTTTCACTGTTCTATCTACTATTGATATCTATTTATTGAAGTAGTGAAAAAGTCTTTCTAAAATGACGTCTTGCATATGACTCATAGAAATAGTAGATAGACTAGCTATGAATAGTGAAAAAGTCTTTTCTAAAATGACGTCTTGCATATGACTCATAGAAATAGTAGATAGACGTCTTGCATATGACTCATAGAAATAGTAGATAGACTAGCTAGAATCAAACTTTCACTGTTTCTATCTACTATTGATATCTATTTATTGAATAGTGAAAAAGTCTTTTCTAAAATGACGTCCTTGCATATGACTCATAGAAATAGTAGATAGACTAGCTAGAATCAAACTTTCACTGTTCTATCTACTAATTGATATCTATTATTGAATAGTGAAAAAAGTCTTTTCTAAAATGAACGTCTTGCATATGACTCATAGAGAATAGTAAGATAGACTAGCTAGAATCAAACTTTCACTGTTCTATCTACTATTGATATCTATTTATTGAATAGTGAAAAAGTCTTTTCTAAAATGACGTCTTGCATATGACTCATAGAAATAGTAGATAGACTAGCTAGAATCAAACTTTCACTGTTCTATCTACTATTGATATCTATTTATTGAATAGTGAAAAAGTCTTTTCTAAAATGACGTCTTGCATATGACTCATAGAAATAGTAGATAGACTAGCTAGAATCAAACTTTCACTGTTCTATCTACTATTGATATCTATTTATTGAATAGTGAAAAAGTCTTTTCTAAAATGACGTCTTGCATATGACTCATAGAAATAGTAGATAGACTAGCTAGAATCAAACTTTCACTGTTCTATCTACTATTGATATCTATTTATTGAATAGTGAAAAAGTCTTTTCTAAAATGACGTCTTGCATATGACTCATAGAAATAGTAGATAGACTAGCTAGAATCAAAACTTTCACTGTTCTATCTACTATTGATATCTATTTATTGAATAGTGAAAAAGTCTTTTCTAAAATGACGTCTTGCATATGACTCATAGAAATAGTAGATAGACTAGCTAGAATCAAACTTTCACTGTTCTATCTACTATTGATATCGTATTTATTGAATAGTGAGAAAAGTCTTTTCTAAAATGACGTCTTGCATATGACTCATAGAAATAGTAGATAGACTAGCTAGAATCAAAACTTTCACTGTTCTATCTACTATTGATATCTATTTATTGAATAGTGAAAAAGTCTTTTCTAAAATGACGTCTTGCATATGACTCATAGAAATAGTAGATAGACTAGCTAGAATCAAACTTTCACTGTTCTATCTACTATTGATATCTATTTATTGAATAGTGAAAAAGTCTTTTCTAAAATGGTACGTCTTGCATATGACTCATAGAAATAGTAGATAGACTAGCTAGAATCAAACTTTCACTGTTCTATCTACTATTGATATCTATTTATTGAATAGTGAAAAAGTCTTT